>NW_012120821.1:12248073-12255437 GCF_000951035.1 Colobus angolensis palliatus
TTCAAGTTACCTTTGTATAAGCTAAATAAAAGCACTCTAATGAGTTCACACAGAATGCTTTTCTCCAGTGCATATTCTCTGGGAGGAGAGTTATGCACATTTCTTTCCATGCCATTGAATGGATGGAGTTAATCATGATGCCCCTAGATATTTACATCACAAATCTCTTTGGTATCCACCCTCCAGTCAAATGATATTAAACCGAGATTTCTCAGTGGTTTACAGTGATGTCAGAGGGTGTAGTCTAGACACAATCAAATCCTGAATTATAAAAAATTATCCTAAACCATAGCATAAGGAGATCTACCTAATGTAAATGACGAGTTAATGGCTGCAGCACACCAATATGGCACATGTATACATAGGTAACAAACCTGCATGTTGTGCACATGTACCCTAAAACTTAAAGTATAATAAAAAATAAATAAATTTTAAAAAATTACACCAAATGCCCCAAGACAGTGACTGGGTAGAGCATCTCAGCTACACAGTTGTTGGCAACAGCACATGTAAATTATGTTTCCTGGATGGAAGAACATAATCATTTGTCTAGCGAAATCCCCCTGAGCTCTAAAATGGACATGCCGTAAATAATTGGAGCTTTAACAAATTACAATGAGAATTTGCTTATCTTGTGGGTACTGCCCCCCGCCTTGTTCTCCACCTGAAAACCATTTCTTTTATGGTGATTTGAAGAATCTCAAATGTTCTAAGTTGGCATATGAAAATATATGGTAGTTTATCTTATTTGGATACCTGAAACGTTCTCCTCTCCCACAGAAGTGGTCTTCTCTGCCTAGCCAGTACTATATGACCTGGCAGCCTATGGTCAAAGCTGATTAGACCTGATAGGTACACAATGAGGAAACCAACCCGAAGGGTGGGCTATGCTATTCCAATTCTCTCTCCTGGAAATTTGGAACTGGAATACAAATGAGTCAATGAGATAAAGATCAGCAGGCTCTTGTCCACTGAGCAACTCAGCCTGCCATCTGTGCTAAGTCCATGGTGAATGTGGCACAAGTGAGAGAGTTGGCCAAGGAATATGGGCTCACGAAGAGAAGAATGAAGCAAACAAGCAGAAAGAGACAGACATGAAAAACCAAGTGACTTTGGAGAGAAAATGAGAAAATACATGTCCTACTTTCTGCCTCTGAGACTTGGATGCACTTCCTGTTCGTGAGCAAAGGAAAGAACCCTACAAAGCTTTTCAATACTTTTCATTGCCTTCTTGTTTTACTTATGCTAGTTATTGTGCTGCTGGTAATGTGTTCTCTTTTTAATAAATATTCACATATGCTCTTATACTCTTAATAAACTTTCATTTTAATAAATACAAATTTTTACATTATCTATAAATAACATATATGTTATTTATATATTTCAAGGACGTATCTAGCATATATCCATGAAAAACTAGCTTAAGAAAACATGGTCTAATTTCATAACTCCATTAGAATCATGTGAAGCTGAAACCATAATAACCATTTCACAGAAAAGGAATTTGAGACTCAAAGAGGTCAAGTGACTTCTCCAAGGTTATACAGCCATAGAAAGCTGAAAGGAAAGCTTAAATCCAGTTCAGACCCTTTACCATCTTGACAGCTGACTGAGAGAAAAACTGTGGAAGACTCACGAGATCTGGCTCTGTGATGTGCTTCCAGAGGAGTGAGCAAATGAGGCACAGGGAGAGAGCATGTAAGAATGACAGTGGCCCACTTTACTTTCTACCTGGAGAGGTTCAGAGATATCGTAATCAAGGGAAAATTTATCATCACATCACTTGGGACTGTCAGAAAAATTGTGAAAGACTTTAAAAAGGGCAAAAGGGTTATTGGAGGTTCTGCCTAGTCTACTCTTTTGGGTTATAGATATTGTCTTTATGTTGGGTTATATTTCATTGTCTTTGAGCTATCTTACCACTTCATAAGTCAAGGAAAACTAATATTAATGCAAATGATGATTATTCTCTAGGAATGCAAATGTGTCCAGTGGAAGATATGATTGATTACTGCTCTCTGGATATTGATCGATTTTGCACCTATTTGTAAATCTATGTCAGCCTCCTGGTTGCCTATGTGTGTTCCTTAAATTTTCCTTGTAGTGGTTTGCAACATCGTATTGGCTCCCTCATTAATTCATGAGTTAAATAAAATATTTGACATGTGTTCATTTCATATTTATGTGAAAGTCATAGTATTATCTTTTGTTAAAACTGTTCTTAAATAGGACAGATCTGCCTACTGCATTATACAATAAACCCAACTAGGTATAAGCAACTGTTACAAAGGAATAATCAAAAGTTATCCTTGGTTTCACAGATGCAATCAGACCAGAAAGAACCCCATGCACTAGATGGAAGAGAATGGAAAAATTAGAGCTATGAGAGACAAGAAAGAAAGGCTTCCCTTTCTGTTTCCAGGAGCTGGTTATGGAGCAGCAAATGCTACAGCTGCTTTAGTGACAGCTGAGCAGCCTGAGGAGGCAGCATGAGGGAGTGGACAGACAATGTGACCAGGAGTCTGGAGAGCTGAGATCTTGGTCCAACTCTGCCATTAACCAGCTGTGTGACCTTGGGCAACTCACTTAACCCTTCTGGCTCCCCATCTGCAAAATGAGAGGCCCAAACCAAATTATCTCCAAGGTCCATTCCAACAATAACTGGCTATGGTCTTGTGATTCTAAAGACACTAGGTGGTCATGGCTCAATGCCTCCTGAGCAATTCTTAGCTCTGAAATTAGCAGGCTTGTGGTAGAAGCCAAGGACTTGATGGTCTGTGGAATCTGGAATGAACTTCTCCCTTGTAAGCTTTTCTTCCATTAAGAATAATGGTCTCTGGCTAGGAGAAGAATATTGGGTGGGAAACACTGAACCATCCATGTGGAAGAACTCAAACTAAAGAAATAGACGTTTTACAGGATATATTTTTAAAGCACTTCAGCCTACTGTAATAGAGAATATATTTTAATTGCTTCACAAAATAAAATTGAAAGTCATAAGTTGAGAAAAAAACCAATGCTTTTGAGAGGTTCTGCTATTCACTGTTTACTTTTACCTAAGTTTACCTGGAATCATCCCACAATTCCTAGAGTTTAGCTAGAGTTTGGATAACATTTTTTTTTTTTTTTTTTTGAGACGGAGTCTGGCTCTGTCGCCCAGGCTGGAGTGGCCCAAGATCGCAATGGCACGATCTTGGCTCACTGGAGCAAGCTCCGCCTCCCGAGTTCATGCCATTCTCCTGCCTCAGCCTCCTGAGTAGCTGGGACCACAAGCGCCTGTCACCACGCCTGGCTAATTTTGTGTATTTTTAGTAGAGATGGGGTTTCACTTTGTTAGCCAGGATGGTCTCAATCTCCTGACTTCGTGATCTGCCCGCCTCGGCCTCGCAAAGTGCTGGGATTACAGGCGTGAGTCACTGCACCCGGCCGACTTTGGATAACTTTTTGGCTGAAAATGCGACAAGGGATTAAGCACCAGTTGAAGAGCTAGGTAAGATGTCCTCTAATGCCCCCTATACCACACCTAACCCAAGTATTATGATAGGAAATAGTTCCTCCTTGTTTCCTCTTTTATCTCACTTTCAATTCCAGTGGCTGTGCGTTGAGCTTGGAATATAGAGATTTTTGTTCAGAAAGTCACTTCCTCTTTCTAGGACTTATTCCTGTACCTGTAGAATAAGGGTGTTGGCTTTGATACGATTAAGGCCCTCTAAGTTCTGAACTTTGTTAGCAACTACAGTGTGCCAGTGGTCTGACAGGAGGGCAGAAAACAGAACTGAAGAACAAGATTCTTGACTTCATGGAGTTTAATTTCCCAGGAACATTTCTGCCTATTGGATTTGTGCCTATGAATTCAAAAGGATTTTATTTGTCCTTGGAATCTATTTCCATAGTTTTAGATTGCCTGGAAATTCTCCTTCCCCAATCCTCTGCAATTGTTTTTGAGATATGGAATTGATACATTTCTACAAATGTTTCCTGCACATGACATCTAGTTCTCCATGGTTCAAAATGGTATTCTATTCCATTCTGTGAAGATCAGTGGGGTGAAACCTTAGACTTTTCAGGGTATGAACAATGATAAAAGAATTTATAAAGTAACAACAAATATCTGGTGTTTTCTCAATCCAAAGTAGTAGCATGATATTCATCAGATAACCTTATCATCCAATGTCACAAAGTAGATAAACCCAGGAGGTCTGGAGTCAGCCAGAACAAGACCACAACCTATATTCCTCTTATTACTAGCTATGTGACCTTGGGCCATTCCTTTACCTCTCTGAGCTCATTTTCTCATCCTAGAGTTTTCTATGAATTAAATGAGAAAGTGCATGTAAAGCATTTAGCACAATATCTGGCTCACAATGAATACTCAATAAATGGTAGGTATTATGAGATTAATAGCCAATAGCATGAAGATTCACAAGTCACCAGAATGACTCTTTTTCCAACTAGCCATAGTTTCAAAATATGTTGATCCTAGATAAACCATTTTATTCTTCTAGACTTCAGTCCCTCTATCTGTAAAAATGGGGAGATAAATGAAGTGTTCTCCAAAAATACACCTTTTAGGAAAAGTGTTCTATAACCATGAAAGCAAAGAGGTTTCATTACATTAATCACTTCTGTAAACTCCAACGGTTGATAAGTCAGTTTTCTGGGATGTCTTCTTAGAATAGCATAGTGATTAAAAGCACAGATTCTGCATCTAGATTGCCTAAGATTCATTCCAGTTTTCTAGTTTATTTACCAGGTATGGCCTTAAGCAACTTACTCAATCTTGTTGTGCTTAAGTTTTCCTATTTGCAAAATAAGAATAATAGGAATACTTACCTCATAAGATTGTTGTGATTATTAATCGAATTAATCTATTAAAAGCCCCAGGTGTCTCAAAAGGAGTGAGTGCTATATAAGCATTTATTTGTTGTTGTTACATTGTTGCTGCTGCTGCTTCTATTTTGAAGGATTCTGAGGTCAATTCTGAGTTCAAGAGAAACAAACACTGTCATTGGCTAGCTATGTCTAACAAAGACCTGGAAGAGGAAATGGCAACATATATGACTGAAACAGGAAAGTGCTCTCAGTAGGTCACTGGGTAGGTCATTAGCTCTAGAGGAGAAATGGTGTGACCTGCTATACAAAAAGTTGGCTTCATTGGAGATCAGAATCATTTGAGAGATTAGAATCAGGCTCATGAGGGAGAGGCAGAGAAGGAGGAGAGAGCTTTTGGACAGAAAATATGGTAGAAATGGTTGCATCCTCAAGTCTTTCTGGAAATTTCCAAACTATATTAGAGCCCAGTACAAGGCCTTATTTTTGCCAGACCTTTTTTCTATTCCAGAGATTGAAAAGACCTTTTTAGCCTCTCAAGTCACTAATTACCAAACTGGGTACAGTGTAGAGCTTAAAACTCCAATCCTAGTTCTGCACAGGAACAGTGGTATGTTTTATTTTGTCCCATTTTATTTCAAGGAAATGTGAATTCTAATTCTTATTCGTCAGTTGCTGATGGTGTTAGGATTAACTTAAATATAGTTATTCCTATACTTGGTGAAACTTTGAATTTAGAGTGAAGCTTCACTAATTTGGTCTTGTGTGTGTAGTATGGGGGAGTATAGTTTTTGGAGGAGGGCATTCAGAAGGTGCAATGCTTTTAAACATGCAACTTCAATAAAATTTTTTCAAATAGAATCCCTTTAATGAGAATAACCATTAATGGAATACTTACTACAGTTCTCTGTGGTGTTAATATTATTCCCATTTTTCAGATGAGGAATGAAGGAATCAAGACTCAGGAAAATCTCTAACTTACTTAGGGTCTGCATTAGTTACATATTGCTGCATGTAAAACCACCTCCAGACCTCAATAGCTTAATCAATATTCATTTATTATCTCTCATAAGTCTTCCCATTTGGGTGGCTCTGCTGATCTGAGCAAGGCTCTACTAATCTTGGCTGTGCTCACTCATGCCTCTTCAGTTAAGATGGCAGACCAACTGGGAACTGGCAGGTCTAGGATGACCCCCCTCACATGTCTGTCATTGTCTGGCTGTCAGCTGGGTGATGAAGGTGACTGTCTCACAGCTTTCATCATCTAGCAGGTGAGCCTAGGCTTGTCCTTATGGCAGTAGCAGGATTCAGTGCACATGTGTGCAGAGAGAGAGGAAAAAGAGAAGGAAAAGGAGGAGGAGGGGAAGGAGTGGCAGGAGAGCAGCCACTATCCACCTCAAGTTCTCCTGAGCCCTAGGCTTGGAACTGGTACATTGTCACTTCTACCACATTCTATTGGTAAGTCCAGATTCAAGGGGGTGGAGAAACAGACTCTTCCTGTTGATGAGAGGAACTACAAAGTCAGATTACAAGGGCATAAATATAGTGGGAAATGAAGACTTGCAGCCTTTTTGTTTGTTTGTTTGTTTTGGTAATCTATCAAACACAAATTTCTATCAAGAAGATAAGAGTTAATCCTTGACTAAGGGTTACTCCAGAGTTTAGGCTTTTTAACCAACTAGCTGTGTAGATTTAACACAATTGTAATTAGTGTTGGAATTGCTGGCAGCCCTGTCTTCTGTGAAGGCTTCATCTCAAAGTTTTTTATTTCAACCATGGAGTAGAGGGTTAACTGTCAGCTGCAGCCACTCTAGTATAAACAACTTGCTCACACTGATAGATTCTCCTCTATGTCTTTATTTTTCCAAAGTAAGAAAACAAAAACAAAAACAATCAACAAGAATCCCTGCAGTCTGGCAGAGCTCCGTGTAGGAGGACATATGACATATTAAAACAGGGTTCAGTCATCAGCGTGGGGAGGAAAGGCACATGTGTCCTTTCAGTTGATCTCTGGATTGGGATACCAAATACCTATCCATCTTTAACTTCACCTGGTGAACCAGGCTGTCTTACACCAAAGTATTTATGAGAAACAGAAGACACTATTGCCAGAAAATGGCCTCATTCTTTTCTTACAGTGGAACTACCATTAGGAAGTACAGTGTGAGGGGCACAGGTGCCTCTACCATGGGAAATGCAGAATTTTGGTGTCTTGTATGCAGGTGTTTTGTTTTTATAAAACCAATTTCAGTTTAATTATATCATTTAATTTTTACAAGCATTCTTAAGGGTACACAGCATAGAAATTAAGATTACCTCGACAGTTGAGGAAACTGAGGCATGGGAAAAGGAAGGAGATTCCCAACATTGTAGGTTAGAGATGAGCTGAAGAGAAGAAACTTGTGAACTTAAAAACTAGTTGGGTTTGGCCGGGCGCGGTGGCTCAAGCCTGTAATCCAGCACTTTGGGAGGCCGAGACGGGTGGATCACGAGGTCAGGAGATCGAGACCATCCTGGCTAACACGGTGAAACCC
>NW_012120821.1:12255570-12282450 GCF_000951035.1 Colobus angolensis palliatus
CAAAAAAAAAAAAAAAAAAAAAACTAGTTGGGTTTATTTTTTTCCTGACTCCATTACCTGGGGATAGAGACGAACGACCAATTCGCACTTGTTCTTGTGCCTGTGGAGGCAGCTGGGTGAATAACAGGCAGCTTAAAACACCCGCATAGAAAAGCCTTCAAACGAGAGGTTGCAAAATAGCAATCTACGAGCCATACCTTCCCTGCTGATATTGTATCTGAATCATGCAGTGTTGAAAAACAAATACTTTAAAAACATTTTGAAATTATGAGACCTTCTATAAAAACCTGGATTTTGTATTCTCTTGAAAGATAAAATCTAGAAATACTGGGCTCACTCACATTCCTATTTGTATGGTAACAACATACCAGAGTGCAGAAAAGGCAGACTTTGGGATGGCCATTCCTTCTTTAACTTTCATAGTCTCCTTCTGGCCAGGTTCATCTTGTTCCCCATATGCATTTATATTTACAGCCACTTTTAACAAGTGACACTTACAAAACAAACAAACAACAATGAAAAATAAAAACAAAAAAACATAACCACACCTTGAGATTCCATTGTATTTTTGTAGGAATGTATTTCCTCATTCTGTAGTTGAGAACAACTTTTCCTTCCACCTTAATATGATAATTATCAGAGCAAATTAACTCACCTCTGAATAACAGGCTGTATGCTTCTTCATTTTGATCCCAGGCTGAGGTATTTGGAAGGGCTTCCTCTAAGAGACATGTATTAGTCTGTTCTCATGTTGCTATAAAGAACTACCTGAGGCTGGGCATGGTGGCTCATACCTGTAATCGCAGCACTTTGGGAGACCAACGTGGGTGGATCACTTGAGGTCAAGAGTTTGAGATTAGCCTGGCCAACATGGTGAAATCCCGTCTTTACTAATAATACAAAAATTAGCCAGATGTGGTGGCACATGCTTGTAGTCCCAGCTACTCGGGAGGCTGAGGCATGAGAATCACTTGAACCCAGGAGGTGGAGGTTGCAGTCAGCCAAGATCGTGCCACTGTACTCCAGCCTGGGCAACAGAGTGAGACTCCATCTCAAAAACAAAACAAAACAAACAACAACAACAAACAAAACAAAACAAAAACTACCTGAGACTGGGTAATTTATGAAGAAAAGAGGTTTAATTGACTTGCAGTTCTGCAGGCTGTTACAGAAAGCATGGCTGGGAGGCTTCAGGAAGCTTACAATCATGGTGGAAGGCAAAGGGAAAGCAAGCACGTCTTAATGTGATGAATCAGGAAAGAGAGTGAAGGGGGAAGTGCCACACACTTTGAAACCATCAGATCTTGTAAGAACTCACTCTCAGGAGAACAGCAAATGGGAGATCCACCCCCATGATCCAATCACCTCCCATCAGCTCCCTCCCCCAACATTGGGAACTACACTTCAACATGAGGTTTGAATGGGGACACAGAGCCAAATCGTATCAAGGCATCTCCTGAACTAGGTCTTGAGAAGTAGGTAAGAGTTAGCTGTGTGAAGAAAAAAAGGCAAAGACATCCCAGGTCGACAATATATGCTAAGCAAAAGCAGAGAGACTTGCAACAGACTGTGTATAAGAGGAAATCCAAGTCAGCTTCTTTTACTGCAGGAAAAGAGTAGCAAGAATTGAGACTTGACAGATAAATGGTGTCTAAGTCACACAGGCCCTGTATGTCATGTGAGGAAAGGTGACAATTATTTTTTTAGTCAATGGAAAAACAGTTAAGGGTATTAAGCAGAAAATGAATTTACCCAAACAGCTAAGGTGTTAAGCAGAGGATGAATTTATTCACAGGATGACATGGTGATATTTGCATTTTAAATAGATTATCTGGCAGCTATGTAAAGGATGAATTTAATGGCAGGCAAAACTGGAAGCAAGGAAACCATATCAAAAGTTACTGCAAGAATCCAAGTAGCAGGTCGTGAGGGACTCATTTGAGAAATCCTATAGGAAGTAAGACCAGCAAATCAAGAGATATATTATTTGGACATTTATTGAACACTAATTGTGTGTAGAATACTATGGGAGAAATTAACTGTCTAGTCCTACTTTCTATGTAATGCCTCAGTTCCCAGTAAGTGGTTCCCCAATCTCTGATTGGATATTACCAATGGCAGGGAGCTAACACCTCATGTCATAGTCAATTCCTACTTTAGTTATTATAAACTACTTTCTTATATTGAAAATTTAACCCTCCTCTTCCCCAAATTTCTGGTTTTGTCCTCAAGCTGCAGTGACGAAATTTAATTCCTATTCTGCATAACAGCATTGCAGGTATTTGATGACAGGAATCATGTTTCTCAAAATTTCTGCCCTTTTCAACTAAAAAGTTATTTAGTTTTTTTTTTTGTAGAATTCAATGCATACTCCACCTGCTCCCAGAACACAACATGTTCGAATTCTACCCATTGTCTAAAGGCTGGCTTCAATGTCACCACATTGCCTCTGTGTCATGTGTCAATGGATAGATTCCAATTTCCAATGCGCTTCTTAAAATGTAGCACTCAGAATTGAACCTCATTTTCCTGAGTGGTCTAACACATTTATTTGAACAGGCTCTCTTCTCTTCCATCTTTTGGGATACAATGCCGTTACTAATGCACTTAATGATACAAAAGGCCAGAAGGTTCCATTGAGATAGGATTGTAGAGCAGGAGTGCTCAGCATCTGGTGCTGGAACCAGCAGCATCAGCATCATCTCAGAGCTTATTAAAAATGCAAATTCTCAGGCTCTCCCCTGATCTGATTCAGAATCTGTGGGGGATGGACCCAGGAATCTGTGTTTTCAAAAGCTTTCAGAGTAATTTTTGCACATGCTAAAGTTTGAGATGCTGTAAAGGGTCTTTGAGCATGTGTTTAAGGAGATTTTAAAAGACCAGGTGCTTATCTTTAAATAAACGCTTTGTCTTCTCTCAAATACGGGCTTACGCAACCTTTCTTAGGACCATGGACAGTGCCAGCAAACTATGAACATTATTAAACGCTGGGGAAGGGAAACACCACGTGGCTAATTAAATTTTACAATCCAGTGGTTGTGAGAAATACAAAAAAAAAAAAAAATGTAAAAAAAAAGAAATAAATAAAAAGAAAACAAAACAATATGCCTTTGGTCAATCCATCACAAAGAGGACTGAGCTGCTGACCTTTTCATTCTGCCTGTGCTGTGCGCGCAGCAACTCTGTAACCTTTTCCAGCTGGAATAGAAAGTTCAATTAAGTTTGTTGGCTCAGAAATCTGCCCGTGTCCCGGAGAGCAGATTAGGCACTTAGGGGCTGCAATTATCCATCTGCTGCTTCTGCAAAACTGAAAAGAATGCACACGTGCCGTACCTATCTCTGGGCATATGCAGAGGCGGATATGTGTATATCTGTATGCATGTGCACATGCGGAGGCTACAGACAGGCAATGGCTGCAGCTGAGAAATTCAATCGTTTCCAAATTTGGGTTCTTTATGTATTGTTGGTGATGATTTTTTAAGTTAGACAAGAGCCTGATAGTTGGGACCTGCCCAATTCCTGGCCACCACATTCACCCTCCCTTTATAACTGGATCTTCTGACCAACACCGTGGACCTTTCCCCAGGTTTGAGGGCAGAGCATGGCCTTAGTCATAACTAGGGACATTTACTGAAGCTGCTTTCAATATTCAGGTGACTAAATATCAAAGTCTACCTTGCTTGGGAAAGTAACATGTGTAGTGATTAAGAGTACTAGCTGCAGAAGTTGTGTCTGCATCTCAGCACAGCAATTTACAAACTGAAAACTTGAAGATGTCTTTTTAACTCTCTGAGCTTCAGTTTCCTCATCTGTAAAATGGAGATAATAGTATTAACCTCATAAAGTGGTCATGAAGATTAAACAAGGCAGCATATTTCATTTTCTGGTACATAGTCTATTGAATAGATAATAGTTATGTTTCTAATGATATAATTGAGAGTCACTTTGAATTTAGGCTGTGGTTTGCTGGGTGGATCTTTTTTTTTTTTTGTTAGTTTTTGTTAAAAAAAAAAACTATTTTTTTTTTTTTTTTTTTTTTTTTTTTTTTTTTTTTTTTAAGACCCAGGCTGGAGTGCAGTGGCATGGTCAAAGGTCACTGCAGCCTTCATTTCCTGGGCTCAAGGGATCTTCCTGTGTCAGCTGCCTCAGTAGCTAGGGCTATAGACGTGTGCCACCATGCTCAGTTGTTTTTAATTTTTTAGTTGAGATGGGGGTCTCACTACATTTTCCAGGCTGGTCTCCAACTTCTGTCCTCAAACAGTCCTCCTACCTTAGCCTCCCAAAGTGCTGGGATTACAGGTGTGAGCCACAGTGTCCGGCCACTGGGTCTTTAAATTTCTCCTGTAACACCTATGTCCTATGTCTAGAAACTGGGGAACCATCTTCCCTTGCCTTGATAATATCTGTAGTACCTCACTACCTCTAGGATTATGGCCTGTCTATTCTCTTGTCATAATCTATAGTCTTCTCCAAATTGTACAACCACTGTAGCATGTTCTAGTGGTTATTCTTGGAAGACCAGGAAAGTGAGCTTTTAAAAGTGTAAGTTAGATCTAATCACTTTCCTTAATCTCATCCTATTCCCAAGCATTAAGCTCTCCAGTGGCCTTCCATAGTCTTTAAATAAAATCCAGACTCTTCACAGTGGACTATAATGCCCACTACAATCTAGTCCTTGCCTAATCTCATTTTGTATTTATTGACTTCTGGCTCACAATTCTTAGGACACAATAGCTTTCTTTTCAGACCCTTAAATATACCCAGATTCTTCAGCCTCAGGACTTTTGCACTGCTGCTTTGTCGGCCTGGAGTGCTCTTTCCCTGGGTCTTCCCCTAGACCTCAGCATCCATGGTTTTTTCTCACCATTTAGTACCATCTCCTTGGAAGGTCTTCCTGGATTACCCTTTCTAAATTAATCCACAGCTGCCACCCCACCCTCCAGTCACTCTTTATCCAGACTCAAGATTTATTTTCTTCATAGTTAACTCGTTATTGATGTGTTACATATTTATTATCTATCTCCTCACCAGTAAATTACAGACTTCATGAGAGGAGGGACTTGGTTTGTTCTGTTTTACACTCTGTCTCCAGCACTAGAAAAGTTCCCTACTTGAATCAAATATAGACAATTTAGCATTTGTCAAATGAATACATTAACAGGCTCAAGCCTAAGGCCTGGTGCCCTTCTTTGATGACATTTGCTTGGGTCATATATTGTTCTTCGCTTCTGGACCCCATGTTGCTTGCTTGGCTCAGACACATCCCACTTCTTTTTGGATCTCCCCAGTCCCAATCACCTCACTAATTCATTTTCAGGTATTCAGCATCATAGTTCCTAAATACCATGTTTTGTGTGCTCTCTTTAACTTCTTCACCATTTTTGCAGATAGGTGTCTGTAAGCCAAATACAAAGTCAACTCCAATTGGTACATCTGGAGCAATATTCTTAATGAAGTCTAAAATTCTTAAGGCAGAGATATTTGCTTCTTTTCTACCCCTGCAGCCTCACCCTGCCCCTTGCTGCCTGAGATACTGAATATATAATTGGAAAACGGCCAGACCGCATTTGGCAGTTGTATTAGTCCATTTTCATGCTGCTGATAAAGACATATCTGAGACTGAGTAATTCATAAAGAAAAAGAGGTTTCATGGACTCACAGTTCCATGTGACTGGGGAGGCCTCACAATCACGGCAGAAGGCAAAAGTCATGTCTTGCATGGTGGCAGGCAAGAGAGAGAATGAGGGCCAAACTAAAGAAGAAGCATCTTATAAAACCATCAGATCTCATGAGACTTATTTACTACCAGGAGAACTCTATGGAGTGAAACCACCCCATGATTCATTAATCTCCCACCAGGTCCCCCCCTGCCCCCAACACATGGGAATAATGGGAGCTACAATTCAAGATGAGATTTGGGTGGGGACAGAGCCAAACCATATCAGCAGAAAAACTCTGACCCACAACCTCTGCAGCAATTGGCTCCAAATGGTCAGGATTTGGTTAATCCTTGCCACTTCCTTAATTTTTGCCCCTACTTCTAAGTCAAGACCAACCATAGGAAGTCAAGCACTCTTCATAAACCAGTCATATAGGATGCCTGTTTCTACTTTCTTAAGCCAACAACCTCCACTCTGAGCACCTGAACTCTTAGTTTTATTATAAGCTTCTCCCACTCCCCTGCCTGCTTTTGAGTCTGTCAAACAGTAGTGATGTTGACTGACTGCCTTGCTACAGAAAGTTCTGAATAAAGAACCTCTTCCTCTTCTCATTTGAGTTGTCATTCTTTATATCCACATGTATGGTCTAGGTATCTACTGCTGCAAAACCAATCATCCCAAAATGTAGTGGCTTAAAATACTCATTTTGCTCATACTTTTGATGTCAAGAATTTAAGAAGAGGTCCAATAGGTGGCTTCTCTCTGAGCCATCTGGTATCAACTGTGCCAGCTGGGCCTGGAGGATTAACTTCCATCGTGGTTTCTTCTTGGTCATGGGTGGAGGCATGTCTGGTAATTCAGTGCACTTTGTCTTTTGTTTCACTCCACGAGGTCTTATTCTTCAGGGCCCTAACGTGATATTCTCAGGGCAGTCACACTTCCTGCATGGGAGCTGGCTTCCAAGCGACAAGAAGCATATGCTGCCAGGCTAGTTAAGAGCTACACCTAAAATGGCCCATGGCCGTATCCATCATATTTAATTGGTTAGATCAATCATGGGACCCACTGGGATTTTAGGAATATGTGGCAATAGTCTCTATCTCTTAATGAGGGAAGGCAACAATGTATTATGGAAGAGCATGTGGGATGGGAGATATTGCTGTGACTGTCTTTGAAAATACAATCTGTCATGTTTCCCCTTCCTTTCTGTTTTCCAGCTACACTAGTATGACTTTGTTATCGCAAATACATGACGTTCAGGATCTTTGCAAACACTGTTACTTCTGCCTAGAATGGCTTCTTTCCAAATCCTTGTCTAGTTATATTTAACTTTCACTGCAAATTTTAGCCACAATATCACTCCTTTCATATCCCTGGGGGAAATATTTCTTGATACCCCCCTTCAAACCCACACACAGAAACTAAATCAGATCTCCCCAATTTTCTTTCTTAACAGCATTTGTCAAAGTTTCAAATTATGATCTTGTACTATTTCTGAGTTAATCTCTATTTTTTCTCTTCCCCACATGTGGATGTAAACTTCAGGGGAGCAGAGTCTGAGCTTCTGCTCCTCAACATTTTACCCCAGTGCCAAGTACAGTCCTTGACACATAGTAGGTGATTAATACACTTTTGTTAAATAAATCAGTGCCTGAACTTGCTGTTAGGGACTTGAGCCCATTGAAGAAGTCAGTTCATGGGAAAATTACACCTGCTTAACAATGTCAAAATGTAAAGATTTTTCAGCAATTGTTGTTCTCATTTAGTCCCTCCTGAATATTGACCAATCGTGCTAAAGGCTCCAGGTCAGTTGAATAGAGTGAAAATGGCCTTGACTTTGTCTTCAGGAAGACTTGGGCTTGAATTTCTATGCTTACTAACTGTGAATTTAGGGGATTTATTTAACATTTTTGACCTTCCTAATTTCTCCATCTGTAAAGCAGGAATAATAATATATGGCTTATAGAATCTTCTTAAAGATTACATTAGATAATAATCACATAATGGTTAGCATAATGCTTGATCCAATAATCACCCCCAAAGTTTAAACTTTATACAAACAATTGAAAATGCAAGCTTTAGCATAATGCCTTACCCTTTTTCCTTGATATATCCTATTGGCACTGGATGATGCAATTTTTGCTTATACATGATATTTCATCTTTGGTCTGATTTTAGTGTGCTTGTTAAGGTAACCTGTAAATATTTCACTATTAAACATTTTAAAAATTCAAATTGACTTCTAATAAAATCAGCATAATTGATTTATTGACTCAAAAAAAATTTAAAAATGGTCTTCTATGGCTATTTCAGCTATTAATTTATTCATTCACTCTCTTTTTTATCATTGGGTAGAACAACAAAGAAAACATTTTGAAGGGGATTTCCTTATCTGAAGGAACTATAATACATTTTGGAAATAAGTGATGTTTAGAAAAACTAAGTTGTTTGGGAATAGTAGAGACTGAACTCTAAAAAAGCTTGCAGAACCAGTGATTTAGGTTGCATCAGACTCCACAGACAGGAGTTTATTACACAGATACCAAGAACTTTACATACATGACCTGCAAGCATGTTCCCAATTTACAAATGAGGAAACTGAGAGTCAGAGAGAAAACAGTGCACTAGCAGTAAATGGTGCAGCAAGAATTTGTATCCAATTTTGTGTTATTATTAGCAGGTGCTGTTTCTCCTCTGAATCCTTTCACAGCCTTTTTCCAGCCATGAAGAGATAGGCAAAGCAATAGAGAGCTATCACAGCAGGGAAATTAATTTCAAGTTGCCTTAGTCATTGCTGTCAAATTCAAAAGCCCCGACATGGATTAGCGGCCTGTCCACTTCCTCCTCTGAGAGGAAACTACCAGTCATGCTCGTGTGTGACCAGGGTGGCACCCCCAGAGCCTCTGCCAGCCCTGCCATCAGACAGGACGTGTCTGGGAAGAAGAGTTTGCAGCCAACTGCTCTGCCATTCAGGTCCCCATCTGTGTCAATTGAGTAATTTATGGATGCACTTTTTCCTGCACTGCAAAGGAGATGCACAGGACCTTTGGAAATAATTCAATCTCTTTTAAGGAAACACATTTGGGGAAATTATTGTTAATGCATCTGAGTAAGAGGTGCTCAACCCCAGCACATATTTCATGCAATTATAGCAAATATGAGACAGTGACAACCAGTGACCATCAATCATTCCCCAGATCAATAATAACCATGGAACCTGAAATCAAACCTAATCAACACCCTGTGATGAAAGAACAGGGCCTCTTTTCTTTGCTCATAGGGTCATAGTCCCTTGAAAGGATTGGCCTGGAGTCCTTGAGATTGTACAAAATGCAGAAACAAACATAAAAATGTGGGCTTTAGTATTAAGCAAGCCTGGATAAGACACTATAAACACTTGCTCTCAATATTGAACAAAATTATATAGTATAATAATTAATACTCACTGTATACTTTTTCTTGATACCATGCATTATGCTAAGAACATAATCTATTCTCTCTCATTTAAGTCGAATAATGTATGTGTAGGTTATGCACCAGTATGTCTTCTTTACACTGAGGAAACCATATCTCAGAGATGGGCTTGCTTACTTATGGCGACATTCACAGCAATTGACTGAACCAGTACTCAAATCCAGTCCTGTCTTACCAAAGCTTTAGTAATTTTTATGTTGGTTGCACGTTAGAATCACCTGGGGAGATTTTTTAAAGAATCACTGTCTGATCTCCACCCACCTTACAACATCTGAATCATCACCCTTTGAGGGTGGGGATTCAGCATGTATTATTTCAAGCAAACATCTTGATAACTTGTAGCAGACATACAGAAAAGTGTACAATGATATGTGGCACAGCATATTGTCACAAAGTAAACACACACCCATGTATGTAGCACACAGTTCAAGAAACAGAACATTATCAGCCCCAGAAGCATGCGGGGGGCCCCTTATGCCCTTTTCCAATCACTACCACCTCATTCTGTCACAAGGATAATATTATCCTGACTTTAAACAGCAGAAACTTTTTTTTTTTTTTTTTTTTGAGATGAAGTCTCACTCTGTCACCCAGGCTGGGGTGTAGTGGACCAATCCTGGCTCACTGCAACCTCTGCTTCCTGGGTTCAAGCGATTCTCCTGCCTCAGTCTCCCAATAGCTGGGATTAAAGCATGTGCCATGATGCCCTGCTAATTTTTGTTGCTGTATTTTTAGTAGAGATGGGGTTTTGCCATGTTGGGCATGCTAGTCTCAAACTCCTTACCTCAAATGATCTGCCCACCTCGGTCTCCCAAAGTTCTGGGATTACAGGTATGAGCAACAAGGGACTCAGAGCCCAAGAATGAGCAGGAGCTGTTCTTCCTGGGCCAGAGGTGCTGCTCTGTCTTCACCATTTCTAGGAAATGATTCCCACAAGTAACTGAATGACGGGCCAAAGGATTCCAGAATTGTCGAATCTTACTCCTTAGAGTTATCCCTTTAACCTGGTCTCCCACTTGAGACTGCCAATGGATGGGCCCAAAGGGGTGGCCAAAATAACCACAACAATGATTAAAGAGTTGATAGTATAAAAAAAAGACAGCAGAGATTTATTATTTTTCCTGTTTCTGAACTTTATGTAAATGCAGTCATACAATCGACATGCTTCAGTGTCTAACTTCATGTATTTATGGGATTCATCAACATCTTGGGGTATATTAGGGATTTGTTCATTATTGTTGCTGTAGAGCATTTCATTGAATCTATTACAGTTCATTTAGCCAACCTGCTGTTGATGGACATCTTTCCCATTCTTGGCTATTATAAATTATGCTTCTACTAACATTCTTGTATCAATCTTTTGCTTATCAAAAGTGTTTTCCTTTCTGTTGAGTGTCTATCTAAGATTGGAATCACTGGATCACAAGCTATAAAAGTATATTCAGCCCTAGTGAATCCAGGCATGTGTTCTTTTAGAAGTTCCCAGGTAATTCTAATGCACAGCGAGGGTTGAAAAATCCTGCATAAGCTTGTACCGCTTCTTTTATACAGAATTTAACTGATATTGCTTTATGGAACAACATAATAAAGTCATACTAAAGTTATAGGTAGAACATTTTATCATCTTACTAAAGAGAGCCCCGTCTGCTCCCTCTAATCCTAAATACTATTTCCCTGAACCACGGCTTCCTAACTTTTTAATGTCTAAGCCTCAAAGCTGGCTAGTCCCGGAAGAGAAAAGAGACCAGAAGCTTGTGTCTTTTATTCTTAGAATCAGGAAGACTTTTGTCATTGCAAAGGAGAGTATAAATCTAATAGTATCATTTTGGCACAAAATCTTTTAGTCGTTGAAGACCCATGAAAGGAACCAATGGTGTTAGGAGAGATAATAAACATACAAAGTCCTTAGTACGGAGGCTGGTCCTCAGTGAATGGTGTTGTAATTATGATTATGATTATTGCTATTATCAGTAGCAGCCACGGAAGTGAAAATATGCCAGAGTTGTGGTTTCTTCATGAAGCAGACCTGCTCAGTCATTTCTGAATACTCATACGTGTACTATGGGCCAGAATCTGTGTATGGTACAATAAATTCAGGGGGGAATAAACCAGGCTGTCTTGAAGACACTCACTGTCTACCATTGTCTAGAGGGTGAGGGTCAGCTCCAACTTGATTTCACTCTACTTCTTGTCTTGAACTGCATCTCAGCTCATTCTGCCCATGAGTGCCCTATGTGGTAGAGAAGGCATGTTTAAAATGGTAGATGACTCAGAGAAAGTCCATCCCCACTATTCCTGGAAAATGGAAAAACAAATACCTGCTAAGCATGGGCCATGAGCTTTATTTCATGCCTGAAGGGATCTGCACACATAGATCTCCTCCCCCAGACACCGCCTGCTTTTGTCAGGGTGCTTCTAATCTCAAATGAGAGAATAACTCAATTTGACTCAGGAAGAAAAGGGTGGAAGAGATTTGGGTTGAAAGTTTCCGTGCGCACAGGAGCCCAGGAGTAAACTCCACCATGAAGCCTCCAACAGGGGGAAGTAAGTAGCTCCGGGAATGAATGGGTCTGTCTATTTTGGTTCTTTGATCTCTGTGTTTGCATTTGACTCTAACCATCTATCTTTTTGTCTCTCTCCACCTCTCTCACATTCTCTGTATGTCATGGGTCCACTTCATCTGTCTATGCCTATGCTACTATCTCCCCTCTGTTTTCCAGATTTCTCTCTTTACTCACAGTCTCTGCCTCACAACTTTGTTGTTCACAGGCCTTTGGCTTGCCATGTCCTTAAATCTGTCTCAATTTAGTGTTAGGGTTTCTGGAATTCTAGTGTCCCTGTATATTTGCAGTTTTCTTCTGAGACTGTTCATTCAAACTTCCACAGCATCTTATTGGCTCAATTGTTTAGTGCTATCCACTTGAATCACAGGTTGACTCACTGACTTTTGGAAGGGTGTCCTCTGTGTCAAGGGCCTAACTCCAACATAATCTGCTGTAGTTAGAAGAGGGTTTCTTCATCTGAACTACAAACTGTTCAGTTAAAAGATGGACAATGTGTTTAAAGATGCGTGCAATAGGCAATGAAACACAACTTAAAAACCTGTTAATCTTCAGAGTCTTAACATTTGAAACTTGCTTGGCCAGGAGCTCCTGAAAGCCAGAAATTTTGTTTTAGACCTCTTTGAATATTCAGCAATTTGTTCATTAGGCTCAATAAATATTTCTGAAATAAATTAGTTTACTTCTCTATACTCTGCCTCTTTTGTGAGTGTTGCTTCTCTTCATGTCCCAAGACTAGGATTTTGTACTTTCACTTACTCATTCAACAGATCAGATATTTACTGAGCATCTGCTTTGTACAGCACACTATTTTAGACACTTGAGATTTAACAATGGATAAAATAGGCTAAAACTCTGCCTTGTGGAACGTAATAGTAACTGCTAAGAAAAATGATAAAGTAAGGTAATGGGATAGTGATGAGGAGAATTGTTTATTTTCAGCTTTGCTGAGGTATAATTGACAAAAATTATGTCTTTTAAGGCATGCAATGTATCTTTTCCAAGCTATTTTATACAAATAAAAAATTGTATATATTCAAAGTGTACAATATGATAGTTTGACATACATATGTCAATATGTACATAGTACGTATGTACTATATACTATGCAATATGTATTAATTACCACAATTAAAGTGATTTACACATCTTCCCTACATGTAATTATCATTGTGTTTGTGTGTGTGGTGGGGGAGGAGGGTTAAGGAGACTTAAGATCTGCTCTCTTAGCATACTTGAAATAAATAATACGTTATTAACTATAGTCACCATGGTTACATTAGAAACCCAGAACTTATTCATCTTATAAGTGAAAAAGTGTGTAACCTGTGACCAGCATCTCCCCATTTTCCTCACCCCCATTCCCTGACAACCACCATTCTATTTTCTGCTTCTATGAGTTTAACTTTTTTAGAATCCACATATACATGAGATTATACAGTATTTGTCTTTCTGTGTCTGCCTTTATTTCACTTAGCATAATCTCCTCCAGGTTCATCCATGTTGTCACAAATGGCAGGATTTTCTTCTTTTTTAAGGTTGAATAATATTTTATTGTATGTATACACCACACTTTACCTATTTGTTTGTCAATGGACACTAAGGTTGATTCCTTATCTTGTCTATTGTGAATAGTGCTGCAATGAACATGGGCTTGCTGGCTCCAGCCCCTCTCAGTTGTGTTCTAAGGGCAGCCCTGCCTGTTCAGAGATCCCTGGAGGAGACACTCTTCCATGCCTCCAGTGGCAGGCCCACCAAACCGACCTCTATTCCACTGTGGGTTTTTACAGGACCCTGCAATTCCTCTTCATACTTTCCCATATACATTCATATACACACAGGTACACACACATACACATATTGTGAAATGATTATTGTAGTCAAGCTAATTCGCATATTCATTACCATGCATAGTTACAACATTTGTGTGTATGTGTGTATGTGTATGTGTGTATTTAAGATCTACTCTCTTAGTAAATTTCAAGTATGTAATACAGTCTTATCAACTATAGTCACCATGATGTGTACTGGATCACCAGAACTTGTTCTCACTGTATAGCTGAAATTTTCTACCCTTTGACCAACAGAGAGAGACTATTTTAGATAAGGTGGTATGAAAAGCCTGGTTTGAAGAAATAATGTGAAGTAATTAATTGAATAAAAGTGGGGAACAGACTTGCACAAATTGAAGAGGGAGCTTTTCATTCAGAAGAAACAAGCAGTAAGTAGGATGAGCTACCACATACAGGTCTGTAAGACAGCAAGATGGTATGATAGCTGGGTTCTGATAGGGACCCCCGTGACCCTTGCTTCAGGGTATGTCTTCCCTTGTATAGTGTCCTTCCATCCACTTTGATTCAGAGTTAGTCTGTGTGATCAATAGAGTATAGCAGAGGTGACAGTGTAACTTCCTCTAATAGGTGAGAGGAGGCACTGGTGATTCTGCCTAGGTCTCTTAGATCACTCACTCTGGGAGTAGTCAGTGCTATACATTGGAACACACAGGAGTCCTATAGAGACGTCCTTGTGGAGAAGAACTGAGGCCTTTTGCTAACAGCTTGCATCAGCTTGCTGGTCATGTGAGTGAGACACCCTACAAGTGAATATGCCAGCCCCTATCAAGCCTTCAGATGAAAGCAGCCTCCGTGGACAACTTGAGTGCAACCTTGTGAGAGACCTTGAATTAGAACAGTTCAGTTAAGCTGCTCCCAAACTCCTGACCCACAGAAACTGTGAGAGATTCTAAATATTTACTGTTTTGAGCCGCTAAGTTTTGCAATAATTTGTTATGCAGCAATAGATGGTAACTACAGGCAGGCAGTGAATCTAGAACAGAGTGAGCTTTGGAAGAATGCTGAGAATTAGCTTAGAGAGGGAGCACATGTTAATATCATATATGACTTTGTAGGTTATGATAAGGAATTTGAATTTATTCTGAATTTGATGGAAAATCATTGAAGGACTTTGCTCATAGAGGCGGCATTAGGTTTTAAAAATAGAATCCAGACTACTGAACAGACAATTAAACATAGGCGCAAGAGTGCAGGCAGGGAGAGCTGTTAGATATTTATGTGATTTTTCCAAGTGAAATGAGATGGTGGCATGGACTTTTCAGGCTCTGTTTGAATGGTTGAATTGATGGAATTTTCTGATGGATTGGATGTGAGATTTGAGAAAGTAAAAAGTCATGGTGAATTCAAGTTTTTTTTTTTAACTATCAGAAACTGGGAGGAAAAGATCACAGTGGTGGTGGTGGTGGTGGTAATGGGGGCAGATTTGAAGGTTAGAGAATGCAATATTTAGAGATCAATAAGAAGAAGAGGAGCCATCCATGAAGACTGAGAAGGAATATCCTGGGAGGTAGGAAGAAAATCAGAGGAGTGCACAGTCCTAGGGGCCATGGGAAGGAAGTGCTTAAAGAAGCAGGAGTGAATGACTAGATGAGAGTGTTTTAGCAAGATGAGCTGTGAAAACTAAGCCTCGAATTTGGCATAGTGAAGATTGTTGATAAACTTAGGGATAACAAACTGTCTTGCAGATACAGTTATAAATTGATTAATCCCGAAGTGTATTTTGCTAGGTTTTCTTTTCTGTGCTATGAGAAAATAAATGCAATCACCACTGTTTGTCCCTCATCTGTCACGTTTATGCAGCGATCTTCATTTTATGAATCTCCTCCATATCAACTGACCTATCAATGACACCTGAATCTTTACGCTTGGAGAACTGTAGTTACTAAGCACCTGTCTTGCATTGGAAGTTAAGAATCCTGTGTTAATTTTTGCTTTTGTTGCAATTGCTTTTGGTGTCTTCATCATGAAATGTTTGCCTGTTCCTATGTCCAGAATGGTATTGCCTAGGTTGTCTTCCAGGGTTTTTATAGTTTTGGAGTTTACTCTTAAGTCTTTAATCCATCTTGAGTTGATTTTTTGTACTGGTGTAAGAAAGGTGCACAGTTTCATTCATCAGCATATGGCTAGCCAGTTATTCCAGCACCATTTATTGAATAGGGAGTCTTTTCCCCATTGCTTGTTTTTGTCAGCTTTGTTGAAGATCAGATGGTTGTAGGTGTGTGGCCTTATTTATGGGCTCTCTGTTCTGTTCTGTTGGTCTATATGTCTGTTTTTGTGTAAGTGTTATGCCATTTTGGTTACCGTAGCCCTGTAGTATAGTTTAAAGTCGGCTAACGTGATGCTTCCAGCTTTGTTTTTTCTGCTTAGATTGCCCTGGTTGTTGGACTCTTTTTGGTTCCACATGAATTTTAAAATAGTTTTTTTCTAGCTCTAGTTTCTAGAATATCAATGGTAGTTTAATAGGAATAGCATTGAATATATAAATTGCTTTGAGCAGTTTGGTCATTTTAATGATATTGATTCTTCCTATCCAAGAGCATAGAATGTTTTTCCATTTGTTTGTGTCATCTCTGATTTCTTTGAGCACTGTTTTGTAATTCTCCTTGTAGAGATATGTAATTTCCCAGGATAGCTGTATTCCTAGGTTTTTTATTCTTTTTGGGCAGTTGTGAATGAGATTGCCTTCTGATTTGGCTCTTGGCTTGACTGTTGTTATATACAAATGCTGGTAATTTTTATTCGTTGATTTTGTATCCTGAGACTTCACTGAAGTTGTTTATCATTAACAAATGGAATCTAATTAGACTAAGAGCTTCTGAACAGCAAAAGAAACTATCAATAGAGTAAACAGACAGCCTACAAAATGGAAGAAATTGTTTGCAAATTATGCATCTGACAAAGTTCTAATATCCAGCATCTATAAGAACTTCAACAAATTTACAAGAGAAAACCCCAGACAACCCCATTAAAAATGGTAAAAGGAGATGAACTGACACTTCTCAAAAGATATACATGCAGCCAATAAGCATATAAACAAAAGCTAAACATTATTGATCATTAGATAAATGTAAATCAAAACAACAATGAGATACCATCTCACACTAGTCAGAATGGCTATTAAAAAAAAAAAAAAACAGATGCTGGCAACTTTTTGGAGAAAAAGGAAACACTTACACACTGCTGGTGGGAGTGTAAATCAGTTCAACCATTATGGAAAGCAGTGTAGCAATTCCTCAAAGAGCTAAAAACAGAACTGTTATTCGACCCAGCAAGAACTGCTATTCAACCCAGCAATCCCATTGCTGGGTATATACCCAAAGCAATGTAAATCATTCTATCATAAAGACTAATGTATGCATATGTTCGCTGCAGCACGATTCACAGTAGCAAAGACATGGAATCAACCTAAATGTCCACAAATGATAGACTGGATAAAAGAAAATGTGGTACATAAACACAATGGAATAATATGCAGCCATGAAAAATAATAAGATCATGTCCTTTCCAGAAACATGGATAGAGGTAGAAACCATTATCCTTAGCAAACGAATACAAGAACAGAAAACCAAATACTACATGTTCTCACAAGTGGGAGCTGAATGATGAGAACATATGGACATATAGAGGGGAACAACACACACTGGGACCTACAAGAGGGTGGAGGGTGGGAAGAGGGAGAAGATCAGGAAAAATAACTAATGGAGACTAGGCTTAACACCTGGGTGTCCAAATAATCTGCCAATAAACCCCCATGACATGAGTTTACCTATATAACAAACCTGCACATATACCCTCGAACTTAAAATAAAAGTTAAAAAAAAAATAGGAATCTTAATGCCTATTGAAAAGAAGAGCTAAAGATGAGGAGGCCAGGTGGAGCAGGGGTCAGGTAGTAAACCCTTGGTTTAATCTTCTGGGCCTCATGGAATCATGGAAAGTTGTCCTATAGGTATTTGATATTTTCACTTTGTACTTTATCAAGCCACTGGTCAATAGAAAGTTGTAAAGGTAGGAAGGAGATGCTAACTGCATTTAGGAAACTATTGTGACAAGGCAGGATTTGGGTCATAGAGTTGTTAACTAGGAATAAAGAAATGTTTTTGCTAGATTTTAGGGACCTATAAAAAGTGTAGGAAGTGGAATGGGGGTGGTGGCATCAGAAGACTTGCATGATTAAGAATCACAGATCCAAGAAATTCCCTTTCTTCTGTACTAGAAGATTGGAAAGATAGGCCTATTTTAAATTCCTTGCCTCAGTTTCTCTACCCGAAGATGCTTGTTGCCTTAACCTGTGATGTTTCCATCATAGGCTTCTCTGAAAGAGGTCAAGAGAGCCCCTGCCTCCTCACATCTGCAAATAGCCATCCACTCCCAGAGGAAGCGGCTGTTTATGCAGGTGAGCAAAGCAAACCTGAGGAGGAAGTGAAGTATATCTACTCCTCTCTGCAACTCTACAGCTTTTGCTTCTCTTATTTGGAACTTTGAAATAAGATTACATACATAAGGTGCTGGCAATTAGCGGGTGCCCAGCTAACACCACTTTTCAGAATTGATGTTGTTTGCCTTATATTCTGTGTAATGGTTCCCTTCCTTTCGGACTTATCTCCCTACCAGGTGAGAGCACTTTGAGGGAAGGAGTGCTTTTTATTCACCATGTATTCCCAAAGCCTAGTGCAGTCTTATGTAGTCAGTACATGAGGCTTAATGCTGAATTTAAATTTAAACTCAGTGTTTGTCTCTGTGACTTTTCAGTTTTTGTACCTCCCCACAGAGCCCACTGACTTTAATTAATTTTGACTTCACAGGGGATAGTAAGCCAATGTGGTCATTCATTCATTCCTTTAATTGCTATTAGCTGGTCATGCTAGATATTGCACCCAAGTGAGAAAGACAAACATGGCTTCTGCTCTCTCAAAGCTTACAATCTAATGCCGAAGCTCCTCCATCAGATTTACCTTGGGAACTTTTAAAAAATATAACTCCCAGGACCACATTTCTATCCTATCGATTAACAAGTATTCATATTGGGGACGGGGGAATAGCAAGTACTCCTGTGTGATTCTGGGACTGCACCTTTGGATGAAACACCGAGTTATGTCAGAAGGAATGGCATATGTATTATTCCTGATTCTACAACTTACATTGAGACCTTGGGGAAGTCTCTTAACTCACCTGACCCTCAGTTTGTTCACCTGCAAAGTGAGAAATATGTCTCTCCTTCCTACCTCCAAGGGCCGATGTGGGGAGAATATGAGATAATCAATAGTTGTGTGCTTTGTGTACTTTACATTTCTATATACAAGTTATAAATCATTGCTATTAGGTATTAACCAGTATTTAGGACTTACATGTAGCTGAACATTACTTACTAATTTAAAAATACATTACTGGAGCACCTACCATGCAAAAGTTAGAGTCCTTTATCTCTCTTGGACTCTGGATAGGGATTCCCTAAATTGGCTGTAAAATTAGTGGCTGATGACATTTTAATGTAGTACCTCCCCAAGTACATTTGCATTTAACATCTTGAGGAAAATCATGAAATAATATAATTGATAATAATAATAGCAATCATTTTATGGAAATTTTACAGTGTGCCACGTGCTGGGCTAAGCACTTTACCTAGAGCTGAAAATAACTTTTGGAACTGTCTGAAGGAGGCCACAAATCAATGTATATTTGATCATTTTTTAACCTTAATTGTATTTTAAAAGTCAGTGCAACTAAGAACAAGACAAATTTAAGAGAAATATAAAAATCATAATCTATTGTCTCACAAAAGATTGATAGCAGACACCACTGTCACCTGCTTGAGCCCCTAACTTAGGCTCAACCCTCCCATTTCACAGATTAAGAATCTGATGCTTAGAAAGGTGACATAGCTTATAGACAATCCTCACATCTGTCTGAGTGTGCTGGCTTTTGTATGAAATTGCCTCTTCCATTAAGCAGCCATCACTTTCTCCAGTTCAGTCAATTAACCTGGTGCCTCAGCCTTCCACCAAGTTGCCTACCATAGACTGAGCACAGCCACCTCCTTCATAGCGTGACCTGCCATGATCTCTAGTCCTTGGTGTCTCTCAGAAGGCTCCCTCGGGCCCTGTGTCTTTCATGTGTTCTCTCCTCTGCCCCAGTGTGCATCACAGAGAAATCTTCCACTGGGCACAAACTCCCGGCGTTTCTGCTCGTGATCTCCTCCTCACCTCATTAGCCACTTGGTACCCTTTGTCTGGAAGACAGGTTTCCGGCATGGCAATTTAAGCAGTCAATTTAGTTGGAAAATTAGGAAAGACCTGGTGTTTCGGCCGTCATTTGAGAATAGACTAAGCAATGATCCATTTTAAAGCATATTCAGGCTCTCAATTTCTGCATATTTTTCACAGTTCCCAAGCTCTTCTAAATTGTTATGGCACCACTGGTCCCTTCATGCGTTCATGTCTGTGTCCAAGCATTGCCTCTGGAGAGAGGCCTACCTGACAGTCTTGTCCTTTGTGGCCCTCCATTGCTTCTTGTGACTCTGTAATATGGTAGTGGATTGACTACTGGCCTCAAGTCCTAACCTGCTTTTGTATCCATACCTTTTGCCGTGTGATCTGGCAATTTCTCACTCTAAAGGGGATGTAGCAGACAGACTGTAAGGTCTGAAGGTCTTAACCAGTTAAGACCCCAATACCTTACCTCCTGGTGTTCACGCCTGTGTGTAATTCCCTCCCTTGGAATGTGGGCAGGACATGTGTCCTGTTTCTAACCAGTAGAAGATGGCAAAGGTGATGGGGCAAGATTACAATGTGAATGTGATTATGTGACTACATTTTGTCATAAAAGACCACTATCTTGCTGACAGACTCACTCTCCATTGCTGGCAGTGAAGAAGCAAAGCTGCCATGAAACATTGCCATGTTGGAGAAGCCCATGTGCAAGGACTGCCAGCAGCATCTAGAAACCAAGCAAGCAACTGAAGTCCTTCGATTTACAGCCATAAGGAAATTAATTTGGTCAATAACCTGAGCAAGTTTGGAAGTGGGTCCATCACCAGTTCAGTCTCCAGATGAGAACAGAGCCTTGGCTGACACTTGAATTGCAGTCTTGTGGAGAATGCAACAAAGCCTTGACCTGCAAAACTTGACCTGCAAAAGCTATGAGATCGTAAGTGTGTTTTTGCTTAAGCTGCTGTTTTTGATCATATGTTATACAGCATAGAAAACTAATGTTGCATATTTCCTTACTTTTTCACTTTGGGTTTGGCTGTGTGACTAGCTTTGTCTCACAGAATTTGGCAGAAATGCCATTGTGCAAGTCCCGTGCATGACCGTTAAGAGGTTTCATATGTTTTTGCCTGCTGTCTTAAATTTTTGTCTTTTTTGGGAGAAGCATATGCCTAGGCTAACTCACTGGTTTCAGAAAGAGGAAGAGAGACATGGAAAGATATTCCCCAGACAACTCCAGCCTAGACTGTTCATTCCCAATGGACCTGCAGATGTGAAAGATACACATGCTATTATTGCTGTATGCCACTGAGTCTGCATCAGTGTGATTCACAGAGTATCTGGCAGACCAGAGGCAGGAGCCCAAGTCTTCTGACTCTTAGCTAGTGAATTTTCACCTGCACCACATTTTAGTACAAAGCAACCAAAACTAAAGGCTGGTATTTATATTTGCATAATACTTCAGGGTCTGGAGTTAGAATGTGGGATTTATAGAGAAGAGTCATGAAGGCATTCTTCAAAATAGTTAAAATTATGTACTAAGTTTTATATTTTGTGCATTTTGTGGAAGACATAATCTATAATGGTGCCTTATATTTTAAAAGGGATTCATAACATTCCACCTGTTTAAGAACCACTGATATTAATGGAAATCATATTCTCCCTTGTTAAATTCAGGGAATGGTATAGTTCACTGAAGAGACATAATTTCCAGACCCAAGCCATTTCTCGTCTTAAATCTTTAAAAAAATTTTATGGATTCATTTTTGGTGACTTTCAGGCAAGACGTTATTTCTTTATACCCATGCATTTTCTTTCTCTGTTTAAAAATAACAGTATCCCCCTAAGAAGACTGATTCTAATAAAGACATTTTTAAAAATCCAAACATCAAGACATATTAAGAATGTGAATTCTGTTAAGCTATTTCAGTTCTCTGACTCAGAAAGATATTATTTGCCTCTACGTGAGTATGGCAATTTGGTAGGAAGCATGTGTCTCCACCTCTGCTCCTTAGTTTTCCTAAACTCTAAGTTGGGAGAATCATAGCTATATTGACAGGGTTGCTGAGTGGATTAAATGAACTAAGATGTGGAAACACATTTGGCACAAAGGCCACAGTAACTGTTGAAAGTTATAATACATTACACTTTACACAGCCTCTGCTCGATTTGCAACCCTTCAAAGTGGGAAGACCCCCCTCTTTGTCTCAAAGTGGTCACAAGAGGAGTAGAAATGGGCTGTTTGTTGACTATTCACCCATGCTTCTCCTTTTGGAAGCAGTATTATTATATTATACATCTAGAACTATTACTTTGGAGTGTAAGTGGCTGTTGTGGTAAATACATTGAAGAAGGAAGGACCCCGGATGGTTTAACAATAAAAGTAACAATTAGCATATTTCTTGTTTTGCTGAAGACTTAGAGTTTAAGAGGCACTCAGAGAATTCTCAAATATTAAGGAGACTTAAAGATAACTAATCCACTTTTCTCCATTCCCATTGAGAATGCCCTAGTCTTAGCTATCAATCCATCTCTTATCAAGAGCAATTAACTGCTCTCCCTGCCTCCAGTACTGTTCCCCTTTAATTTATTCTCTTCACTGCAGCCAGAATAATCTCTCTAAAATACAAATCAGATGTATTCTCTTCAAGGCCTTCAGTGGCCCTTCAATGACTTTAGAATAAAGACCAGACTTCGTAATGTATTCAAAGCTGGGCATTTTCTTCTCTCTCACTCCATCCCTCCTCATTCTCTGTATCTGATACTTTAAATTTCATCTATTTCTTCCAACCCCTCCCAACTCTCTCTAATGGAGGTGGTTGAGGGAGTTCAGTACATTTTATTCCTTTATTTCATGCCTGGCTCTGGAGGAAGATGAAATCGACACAGGCTATTAGGATATCACCCTTCTAACTGATGATGCTGTAAAAGAAGCAAGTGGTATTAGGACCATTAGCCAAAGGGGCTTCTAATCCTTCATCCCTGAATTACATGGAGTCACCCACCCCCATTCTTGGTAGAGCTGAGTGGTCACGTGTCTTCCATAATGGAGAATTTTCCCTGTCAAAACTAGGGCATGGAGGAGCAGAGCAGAAAATCTTTGAAACTTGGCAGGTAGGCAATGATTTCTTAGATTGGACACAAAGTCATAAAAGAAAATAAATCATTAATTGTACTTAATAGAACTACCACTCTTCAAAACGCACCAGTAAAAGATGAAAAAGCAAGCCACAGACAGAAAACAATAGTTGCAAAGATTTAGCTGATAAATATTTTGTACTGGACTATAAAAAGAACTCTCACAACTCATTAATAAAAAAATAAACCAGTTAAGAAATGGGCAAAAAATTTCAACAGGTATTTCACCAAAGAAGAGATGGTGATAAATAAACACTTGAATAAATGCTCAACATCATTAGTCGTTAAAGAAATACAAATTAAAATCACAAGTTGTTACTATATACCAATTAAAATGAGGAAATGAGGGGTGGGGGACTAATAATATCAATAGGAGGGTATATGAGGAAACGGAGACTCTTACATTGTTTATTGGAATATAAAATGGTATCGCCAGTTTGGAGAACATTTTGTTTTTTATAAAGTTATTCATGCACGTATTATATGTCTTAGTTTCTAGGAATGCCATAATAAAATACCACAGATTGGTATTTTATTGGCTTAAACAACAAAAATTTATTTTCTCATAGTTCTGGAGATTAGAAATCAAAGATCAAGGCATTAGCAGGTTTGATTTCTCCTGTGGTCTCTTTCAAATTACATCTTCAATACAAATTCTGTCTCAAATACATTCACATTCTGAGGCACTAGGGGTTAGGGCTTCAACACATGAAATTTGCGGGGACACAATTGAGCCTCTAACACTATACGATCCAGATATCCGAGTTGGGTGTTTATCCTAGATGAATAAAAACATATGTTCACACAAAGACATGTATTATAATGATTATAGTGCCTTCATCGAACATCAAAAACTGGAAACAACCTTGGTGTCCATCAACTAATGAATGGATAAACAAGATGCAATGTACCTACAATAAGGAATTCTACTCAATCACGAAAAGAAGCAAATTATTAATGTAAGAAACAACATAAATGAATCTTAAAAAGCGTTATGTTAAGTGAAAGAAGTTAGACACAACAAGCTACACGCTGTATGATTCCATTTATGTAACATTCTGGAAAAAGCAAAACTATGGGAACAGAAATTAAATCAGTGACTGCCTGGCACTGGGGCTAGGGGAGGCAAGTGAATGCAGAGGTGCATACAGGAGCTCCCAAGGATGATAGAAATACCTACACCTTAATGAAGTTGTGTTTACATGATTTTTTGTTTGTCAAAACTCACCAAACTGTACACCCCAAGATGGTGAATTCTATTTAATGTAAATTATATTTAAACAAATCATACTTTAAAATCACACTTAAAAAGAGTGAAACTGATTATGGACCAGAGGTTTATGAGCTTCCTCAAAATCTCCCAGGAAGTTATTTATACAGATTTAACTTGCACTTAGGACGCTGTTCTTAGTATAATTGTTGTTTATTGAAATGTTAAGGAAAAAAAATTGTCCCATCCTACAAGCAAAAACCTCATTAACTACCCTTTCTGAAAAGGAATGACAATGATAAGAATCCACTGATCACACCACTGCCCTTCAGAGTCTGCACTGGCGACAGTCTTGCAAACTATCATCTGGGTAGGGCCAGGCCTCTGGGAGGAGAAGGGCATGTTCATTTGAGAAACTCTGTGACTTTGCATTCTACTCTTAGGGAAGTCACATACATTTCACCGCTACACTGTCTAATTTCTCCAAATGTGACGCTGCACATTCCTGTCTCTCCACTCCTAGGGAATATAAGAGCCTTGAGTTCCTCAGAGTCATATCCAGTGTCTGTTTAAAAAGACATAGTAATCACCGACATTTTAAAGATGCTTATCGTGTGCTACCCACTGTGCTAACAATTTACAGGTGTGATGAGTGTCCATTCCATTTCCCAGACAACCCCATGTGCTACAGAGGCTGGGACATAGTAGATGTGTTTGGTACCCTTTCCCTTTCCCTTCACTCTGACCACTTCAGTGCTCTTGGCCTGACTTCCAACTTCCTGAACTCTTCCTCTATTAAAACTTATTTTTCCCAAATATGCAGCAGGATGAAAATAGCCCCACTGTACAAGCTTCCTTAACTGGAGTAAGTATGCAAATCTCCTGGCCCTATGGGTGAGATAACTCCGAAGTCTACACTCTCTACTGGCTTCCAGAATTCCCATGGAGAGTTTACTCCTCAGGCTCCCACTCTTTACTGGCTGCCTTCCTTTCATGTTTCTAACTTCTCCAGTCTACTATTATGGGGTATTGTTTCCTCGTATAAACTACTTGTACTCCAATCGTTACCTCCTGTGGTCTGCATCTAAAGTAACCCAAACTAGGAGCCACAATGGCACCTTGAAGAGTTACTTCAGTAATAACCATGAAAGCCTGTTCTCAAAGGAAGCTCAGAGACCTCATGTGGAATTGAATTAAATTATTTAAAATATAGAAATAATGTCCTAAATGTCAAAAGGAATAGAGTTCATGGAGAGTTGCAGTGAAAGGAAGAGAGTTCGTGGAGAGTTGCAGTGCAGAGGAAAGGCTTCTGGAAGTGGTGAGAATTGAGTTTAGCATTTAACCGTGAGTTAGAGCAAAGATGTCCCTTTAGTTGCATAGCACAAACCTGTGGCTGAATTGTCATGGTTGCAGGAAGAACACAGTCATAACACTGGTCAAGGTGAGCAGGTGCAGGATGTAAGCTATGGCCCAAAGTGGACAGATTGAATCTGCCTGGAAGTTTAGCTTCCTTCCACAATACCGCCACTCTACAAGCCAGTCATCCTCCTTTCAGGAACGTGAAAGAAAGCAAATAAATTGTGTGGCCAGCTCATGTGATGATAACTGACAGATAACCCCAGATTCCTGAGTGTCTCCAAGCTCCTTGCCAGGACCAGGGTGGGCAGCAATGTCTGAAAAATGTAGTGGCTCCAGGAGCAATTTCTTTATGCTGATTCCAAAGAGATAAACTCAAGTGGTGATGCACCAAATATGATTACCTTTGTGAGCATCTTTTGCATGTGAGTAATAATACCTATGTCATGGGACTGTCGTGGGTAGTGGCAAAAGGGTGATCTTGTACTTGGTCCCAAGGCTTGGCCCTTGGAGGAATGACTTGCCCCCTATGTCAAAACCATAAAATGAAGACCACAATCTCTACTTCCTAAGGTAAAGGTTTTATGAGCTGCTGCATGTGGAGTGCCAAACTGATGCTCACTAAGTACCATTAAATTGCAACCTAAAGACATATGGGGAGGGCCAGACTTGGAGAGAAATGAACCACATCTTTTTCTGAGTCACCTCTCCCTACTCATTTTACCCAAGGACACAGTTTCAGGGTGAAGGAAGATTGGTCTTGAAGCTAATTAACTTGCACTTCAGGGCTCCACAAAGCCCAGAATTTTGTACTGATGCTTTGACTTATTTTTGTCAGATAGGGCTTCCTCTCCCAACTGAACAAGCTTTGGTCTCTACTACCTGGATCTGCTTCTGACTAGGGGCAAAGGTTCTTGATGGGAACATTCTCTGGGCTCACCTTGGAGTACAGATGAAACTAAAGAGTGAATCCCACCAGAATCATCCCCATAGGTCCACTGGTCCTTCTTTTGGTTTCCTCTTCCTTCCTTTATCATATTCTCCTCTGTACCTCCCTTGCATAACACAGTCACAGAATGTTCAAGCACGGAGAGCAGCAAGTTTTACTTTCTGATAAGAAAGAAGGAAAGAAAGAAAAGAAAGCAGGAAGGAAGGAAGGAAGAAAGAAAGAGAGAAAAAGAGAGAGAAAGAAAGAAAGGAAGGAAGAAAGAAAAGAAAGGCAAGGAAGGAAGGAAGGAAAGAAGGAAAAAAGGAGGGAGGGAGGAAGAAAAGAAAGAAAAGAAAAGAAAAGAAAGGAAAGAAAATGAGGGAGGGGAAGGAAGGAGGGAGGGAAGGAAGGGAAGGAAGGAAAAGAAAGAGAGAGAGAAATAAGGAAGAAAGAAAGAAAGGAAAGGGAAGGAAGGAAGGAAGGAAAGAAAGAAA
>NW_012120821.1:12282500-12320365 GCF_000951035.1 Colobus angolensis palliatus
GAAAGAAAGAAAGAAAGAAAGAAAGAAAGACAGGAGGAAAGAAAGAAAGAAAGAAAGGGGAACTTTGCTCAATGGCTGGATCAGGCTAGAACTTAAGTATCCTGTATTCCATTTGGTGTGCCTTTCTCACACTGTGCCTTCCCTCCCTTCTTTCTTTCCCCTCCTCTTTCCCTTTCTTCCTTCTTTCCTTCCTTCTATTTATTTCCTAGAAGTAAATAAGTTTTATCTTTTCTCTACAAGGAAGTAACTTCATGAAAGTGGCCAACAAGGAACTAAGAGTTGTCTAATTTTTTTGGCGTCCTGCTTTGGGATTCAATTGTTTTCACTGGCCTTTTGTGCTCTTAGTTTATGAAAAATCAATAGTTTAATATAGAAAAAAAGTCCCCTGGCTATCTATTTAGAGCCGTATTGCCTTCATTGCACGAGTCTGTCTCTGCCTGCCTGCCTGCCAAGAATCCCTAACTCAGATTGTCTTGTGCAACATCGGCCCAGTTCTCTGGAGCCAATCCACCAGGTGCAGAATGATAATAATAATAACAACACCAGGAGCAGAACCCACACACGTGTCCATGGTTTAGCACTTCTCAGAGGCTTTTCATGCATAATGACACTCATGTACATAGTTGACAATCAATAAATGCTTAACTAAATTGCTTCAAATTGATAAATATAGTGCCCAAATAGAGTAAACGCCATTAACCCTATAATAGTAAAAGAAGCTGCTATGCATTGAGTGTCTACTGTATTTCTCAGTATTGGTATTAGTTTTATCTTTTTTCTGAATATTCATCTAAGGAAATAATTATTACCCCATTTTATAGATGAAGAAGTTAAAGCGAAGAGTTGGTATGACTTGCCCAAGGTCACTGTGGAAGCACAATTGGTATAGCAGCATCCCCTTAATCTGGATAAAGCCCACATTTTCTCTGCTAACCCTTAGGCTCCCTTCTCTTAGGGAGTGATACAACCCAGAGAGACTTAGTGCTGATCTCCTAAACAGCCATACTTTGAATCTTTTCCCTTGATCTTTCCCCAATCTCAGGTGTCAGTCCATTTGGGCTGCTGTAACAAAATACCGTAAACTAACCAGTTTATAAACAACACAAATTTATTTCTCACAGTTCTGAAAATTAGGAAGTCCATGATCAAGGAAGATTCAGCATCTGGTGAGGGCCTGTTTTCTGGTTCATAGATATGACCTTCTAATGGTATTCCTGCCTAGTGGAAGAGGCAAGGCAGCTTTCTGGAGTCTCTTTTGTAAGGGCACTTATTCCACTCATACAGGGTTTACTCTAATCACCTCCCAAAGGTGCCTCCTATTACCATTACCATTAGTGATTAGATTTGGGCTCTTACATTTTGAGGGAGCACAAACACATAGACATGCATAACCTTTGTGCTCCCCCAAAATGTAATGTGCTCCCCCAAAATGTAAGACTGTATGTAGCACCAGACAACAAAGACTGGATTAAGCAATGTGCACCCTTCAATGGAGGGACACAAATTCTTAGGCTCTACGGTGGCCCATGAGCTGTGCCCTGATTCAAGATGAGGCAGGCCCCTGGGTTCCTTCCTGAGGAGTTTGGACTTGGGAAACTCAGGGAATGAACCAGTTGGTAGCCACTTCAGGTGCTGGAAAGTCTTATAAAAACGGTGACTAGGGCAGCCCTCATTGTCAATGTTTAAAATGAGACAGAAGCAGCTTGGAGATACTGCCTAAAGTAATTTATATATTCAGTGCTATTCCCATCAAACTACAATTGGCATTCTTCACAGAATTAGAAAAAAAACTATTTAAAATTTCATATGGAATCAAAGAAGACCCTATATAGCCAAGATAATCCTAAGTAAGAAGAACAAAGCTGGAGACATCATGCTACCTGACTTCAAACTATACTACAGGTCTTCAGTAAGCAAAACAGCATGGTACTGGTAGCAAAACAGACATATAGACCAATGGAGCAGAACAGAGACCTCAGAAATAACACTACACATCTATAACCATCTGATCTTTGACAAACGTGACAAAAACAAGCCATGGGGAAAGGATCTCCTATTCAGTAAATGGTGCTGGGAAAACTGGCTAGCCATATGCAGAAAACTGAAACTGGACCCTTTCCTTATACCTTATACAAAAATTAACTCAAGATGGATTAAAGACTTACTTGTAAAACCCAAACCATAAAAACCCTGGAAGAAGACCTAGGCAATACCATTCAGGACGTAGGCATGGGCAGAGACTTCATTATAAAAATGCCAAAAGCAATCAGAACAAAAGCCAAAATTGACAATTGGGATCTAATTAAACTAAAGAGCTTCTGCGTAGCAAAAGAAACTATCATCAGAGTGAACAGACAACCTACAGAATGGGAGAAATTTTTTGCAATCTACCCATCTGGTAAAGGTCTAATATTCAGAATTTACAAGGAACTTAAACATTAAAAAAAAAAAACTCAAAAAGTAGGCAAAGGATATTAACAGACACTTCTCAAAAGAAGATGTTTACTCAGCCAACAAAAATATGAAAACAAGCTCAACATCACTGATCATCAGAGAAATGCAAATAAAAATCTCAATGAGATACCAACTCACACCAGTCAGAATGACGATTATTAAAAAGTCAGGAAACAATAGATGCTGATGAGGCTGTGGAGAAATAGGAATGCTTTTACACTGTTGTTGGGAATGTAAATTAGTTCAACCATTGTGGAAGACAGTATGGAGATTCCTCAAGAATCTAGAACCAGAAATTCCATTTGACCTAGCAATCCCACTACTGTGTATATACCCAAAGGGATATATATCATTCTACTATGAAGACACATGCACACGTATGTTTATTGCAACACTATACAAAGACATGGAACCAACCCAAATGTCCATAAATAATAGACTGGATAAAGAAAATGTGGTACCTATACACCATGGAATACTATGCAGCCATAAAAAAGAATGAGATAGTTTCCTTTGAAGGGACATGGATGAAGCTGGAAGCCATCATCCTTAGCAAACTAACACAGGAACAGAAAACCAAACACAGCATGTTCTCACTCAAAGTGGGAGTTGAACATTGAGAACACATGGACACAGACAGAGGAACAACACACACCAGGGCTTGTTGCGGGGTAGGGGGTGAGGGGAGGGAACTTAGGAGACAGGTCAACAGGTACAGCAAACAATCATGGCACACGTATACCTATGTAATAAACCTGCATGTTCGGCATGTGTATCCTGTTTTTTTTTTTTTAAGGAGAAGTAGAGAGAAAAAAAGGAGAAGCTTGGAGAGTGAAGGAGGAGGAGAGAAAGTGAGCAAGAGAGAGAGAGAGAAAGGTTATGCATGTCTGTGTGTTAGGGTGTGGGGCTAGTGGGGAGAGAGGCATCATGCTACCTGACTTCAAACTATACCACAAGGCTACAGTAAGCAAAACAGCATAGTACTGGTACCAAAACAGACATATAGGCCAATGGAGCAGAACAGAGACCTCAGAAATAACACTACACACCTACAACCATCTGATCTTTGACAAACCTGACAAAAACAAACAATGGGGAAAGGATCTCCTACTCAGTAAATGGTGCTGGGAAAACTGGCTAACCATATGCAGAGATGGCAGGGGCAGAGAAAGGGAGAGAGAGGTGGCCAGGCCGCAGCTGCAGCCCCCAGCTGTTCCTCCTGAAACCTGGTGTTTCAGCATTTTCTGGAGGCCTAAGGAGATACACCCTTTGAAAGTAACCTTATTCCCTACTTTCTGATAGAACTGGAATTAAGAAGCCACATCCAAACAAGTGATCTGGCTAAATTCAAAGAATGAGTCTATTGTGGAGCCAGGAGAACCCCAATTTTCTGAAACCAGCACAGTGTCCCCACTACCAAGCTGGGCTCAGATCAGCAGACTGCAGCCCACAGGCCAAATCTAGTAGCTGCTTGATTTGTAAATAGAATTTTATTATAGCATAGCTACACTCTTTTGTTGATATATTGTCGATGGCTGTTGTCAGGCTACAATGGCAGAGTTGGGTAATTGCTACAAAGACAAGATGACTCACAAAGCCTAAAATATTTACAAGCTGAATATTTACAGAAAAAGTTTGTTGACTTCTGCGTTAAGCCCGAGGAATTCATGGAACAAGAGGATAGGACTTGTGTTCATAACTAAGGTCACTTTAAGGTTTTATAGACCCTGGACATTCTTATTTTGGGAAAACTTGTGAAATGCTTTCACACCTCACATTACATATATTTCCTCAAAACTTAAAATAGACTACAGTTGACATAGTTAACATAGTGTTACATTTTAGAGATATTTTATTAAACTCTTGATTTTTATTTTATAGGTTGCTTTTTTGTGTGTCTTTTGAACACACTATTTACTTCTCCCCCTCCCCACAGAAGCTCATGAACCGTTGAAAATCTCAGCTTCATGCTTATTCCTATAGGCTGTTGTGGATAAAAGGGGCGGACTCATAGCAGCTTAAATGTCACTCTTTCCCTTTATTCTTCCAATTCTATTGTTTTTAATAGCTTCACTAAGGCATAATTTACCTGCCATAAAATTCAATGATTTTACAGTTTTGACATTGAATTGTACAATTCAATGATTTTTAGTAAATTTATAGAATTGCACAACCATTACTATAATCCAGTCTCCATCTAATTTTAAGGTAACTTTAGGTGTTATCTTGTAGTATACCTTTCTTTCCAAATAACTTATCACGCTTCCAAGATGTTATGCTCCTTGAGGGCAGGCATGATCACCTTAATCCTGTATGCCTTCATATTAACTTGATTATATCTACAAAGACCCTATTTCCAAATAAGAGCACATTCTGAGATTCTAGGTGGGCCTTAACTTTGGGAGGACATTTTCAGCCCTGTACAATTATCATCATCATCATCATCATCATCATCATCATTACAGAAGATGAAATACAAAGTGCCTGGTAAATTCTAGCAAAGCATTAGTACTCAATAAAAGGTAACCTTTAATAATAAAAATGACAACACTAATAATAATAATAATAAATAACACAAGTATATATAATATCTAGTATCATGCTTAACATATAGCAGGACTGTTCATTCTCTTTTTCCCCAGAGCACCTAGCACATAGGGATACACACAGTAGAGCGCTCAATAAATATTGGTTGAACAAAGAACACATTTTCGTTTCTTAGTAAAAGCCCCACCATTTTTCTCCAAGAAATTGCCATCTGATGTGGGCTGGAGCAGCCAGTGGGGCTGTCACCTGTGAGCAGGAAGTGTGAGTGGATGATGGGCAAGGTCCCTGCTGTAGGCGCTGATGGCCACTCCTAATGAGACAGAGTGAGAAATGAGCTTGGTCCATGAAGCTGGAGTTTAATCTTCCTGAGCCCACAGGATCCCCATGCAGTGACATCAGCTGTTTTCAGATTCCTTTCTGGAAAAGCCACATTGGTTTTTGTTTAAAAGTACAAGGGGTTACCCTTAGGACCCAAGCTAGCCCTCTCAACACAATCTCCAAAATAGCCAGGCAGAGAAGGGACTGGGAGGGCTTGGATTCAGCCTGACTCTGCACCCAGGATCCGAAGGGCCATGGGCTAGTTCTTTTTTGTCTATGACCCTCAGTCTCTTCATCTGTGAAGCAGGCACAATTTATCTACCACACTGAGCTGTCTTGAAGATGAATGAGATAATGAGTATAAGGAAATTTTATAACCTGGAGAGAAATGTAAACATGTCATCTGTGTAGCAGTCTCACCCTACCAGATCTAAGCTTTACCTCCCACCTGGCAACTTTCCTGACTGATACGGATTGCTTGTTCCCTGTTCATCAAACTGCATGCTTAGAAAAACATACAAGACTGATTTAAATTCTGATATCCATGAGTAATAACTTCAAGCATTACTTCCTTAGGGGTTTCTTCCCAAGAGGGACCAAAACCTTAAGCTAGATAAATTTATTTATTAATTCATTCATCCATTTATTCATTCATCTATGCATTTATTCATTTGTTCTTAGATCTAGCATCCATTTAGCCATTATTTATTGAGCATTTGCTCTGTGCCAGGCATTTCCTAGGTACAGAGATGAATCCAGGAGGAACTCAGTTTTCATGATTCTCACAGGCTCAGGTGGGAAGTATGATATAAACACCAATAACTCCAAGTAACCACAGGGTTTTGTGATTTGGGGCAAGTCTTTTCCTCTTTCTGGACCTCAGTTCCCCATCTATAATATGAGACAGTTGTAGCAATTGTCCCTAGAAAGGTCTCTTTCCTCTATCTATCTAAAAAAACAACTGTGCTATTGAAAAGAATGCTGAACTGGGAAGCAGAAAATTCCAGCTGTTGTCCTAACCCTGCCACCACTCACAGTGTGAACTTGGAAAGTTCCTTTCCACTTGGTGTGCCTCAGTTTCTCTGAGTGTACATGATGAAACAGTTTAAAATAATCACCAAGATTCTTTCAGCTTGGAATCCTGAAGTTTATAAAATCACTCAGCTCCTTCTCTTAGGTTCAGTGACACAACAGTAGCAGCTGAGCAGATTCAGAGGAAGATATTGAAGGAAGACATGAGGATAGAGCTCCTGGAACCCTCAGTTCTTGGCAGCCATTTCCTGGGATGATTGGCATCCTGCTGGGGCTGATGATCTCTGTCTTCTGCTCTCACAAGCTGAGCATGAAAATGTTCGAGGCCGACAGTAGATATCTCCTTTCCCTCACTGAGGCCATCCTGGCATCACAGCTCTGTGTCCTAACACAGGTGATGTTATCAGGCAGGATACAGGAGGCACCTCAACAACCTGTGGTGTAGGGAGTTGGAGGGGACCAGTGGATGGAGCAAGATCAGGCTGAATCGACCTTTCCAGAGAGGAGATTTTTGTGGTGGTCAGCCCACTATTGATTAGTGTTTTGTTTTGGCAGTTTTTTGTAGCCGAGGAGGCCCAGTCCCAGAGGTGGGGCAGGAGGCTAGTAGGAGGAGTGGCAATGGTTGGGTGATGCTGGCTCATCAGCAGACACACAGCTGCTGATGATCAGACTAATAGAGCAGTTTTCAAGTCCGTGATGGAAAACTTTGGGTGAAATCTCAAGGAACTTTGAGAAAACATTTTTTCTACTGTCTGGGCTTGTGGAGCCCTGATCCTTTGAGATGCCTCTGATGACCAAGTGGTTAAAAGCACCATCTTGAAACTCATCCTGCCTGCATTTGAATTCTGTTTCTCCCACTTCCCAGTTGTGTGGCCTTAGGCAGATCTCTTAACCTCTCAATGCCTTAGTATCCTCATCTATAAAATTAGAGCAATAATTCAGGTTATTAAAGTCATTAAGTGAGTTGATGCTTATAAAACACTTAGAATAGTGTCTGGTGCATAGTAAGCAACAAGAAACTGTAGGTTCTATATGATGTGATAGAGAGAAGAAAATACTGCTACTACTAATACTAAGACCAATAATAACAACAATAATAACTCCCTCTTAGAACTTCCCAGGTAGTAGCATGGTCAGGGTTTTCAGAAGTGGTCTTACAACACAGAAACCCAATTAGCCTTCTCAAGTTGGAATATTTTTTCTCTTATACAACATCTGTCAGCACCTCAGAGAATGTTCAAGCCCAACCCACTTATTATAGAGATGGAAAAACTGAGGCCCAGGAAGGGGAAGGAGTTGTCAAAGGTGGCTGTGTCTAAGTTTTGCTCATAGAGCCACAGCAGTACTGATGTGCCTATGTCTCCCAGGGTGAGGTGGCTGAAGCTCAAGAGTGGTCAGACTTACTAGAAGAGCTGGGAGGGGAGCAGCCCTGGGCTGCTCAGAGGAGGAAGGCATCCCTCTTCCTGCATGATGAGTACAGGAGGGCTGCTTAGAGGATGTCACCTCCAACATGAAATCTGAAAGATGAGGAGCTGTCAGGTATAGGGTGTTGGGGAGAAGCGCGGGAGAGAGAGAGAGCAGAATGTGCTCCAGGGACTGAGAGAGGTTCAGTGTGGCTGGAGCACTGATGCTGTAAAAACTGAACTTAGATCTTGAAAGCATCTCAGGAAACAAATGACCAGCACTCCAAGTTCAGTTCAGCAATGAGCTCACAGAGTAACCTGGGTTGAGCTTTCAAACCTCTCAGTGAGGAACATTTTCTCTAAATGCTAGGCCTCCTTTAGTTCTCTGGTTTGGAGGAAGCCTCTCTGTGGTATTTTCAAGATGCTGCATATGTTTGCTCTTTACACACTCTGCCGCCTTTGGGCACTGAAGACTGAATCTTGATTTGAGCTCAATCAGACACCCATCTGGGTGACAAAAAGGCAAAGATGATTAGAAGTGTACTCCGGAGGGAGTTTTTCTCTTTGCCCTTCTTGCTTTGCACCATCCATTTTTCCCAAGTATATTTCAAAAAGATGTGATGAGTAGAACCACTGAGAGGAAGAGGCTGAATAGATGGCCAGAGAGATTAGATTAGAGAAAAAAATGATCTGTGTTACTTTTAAGGTTAATGTGAACAGACAAAAGAGGGTTAATCTGGAAAATCAGATTACAAGTAAGGAGATAAAAGAGGGACACGTTATTGGGGACAGGGTGGGGAATTGTAAGGGACATTTAACAAAGAGGAGGCAGACAGGAGGAGCTGGAGGGATTACATACAGGTCCTCGAAGTTCATCAGGAGAGATAACCACCTCCAGGCTGCCTGGAATGGGAGCTGCTCCTGGAATATCTTCCCTCTGCTGGGCTCCTCCCTCCTCTCTATCTCCACCATGCAACCAGAGGGGTGATTCTAAGACACAGGTAGGCTCCATACTGTCTCAAATATAAGGTCTAAATTCTCTTCGTTGGGCACCGAAGATGCTTTACGATCTGGCCTCTAGCTGTCTCCTCTCCCTGTGATAGTTGTCCCCAACCACATAGTGTACCTGGATACTTCCAGAACATTTTGCATCTTCCAGTGTCCTCGAAGTTTTCTCTCTGGACAAATAATCCTTTTTGTCTAGTTGGTTGCTGTTATGGCTTGAATGTGTCCCTTAAAAAGATATGTTGAAGTCCTAACCCCCAGTGTCTGTGAATGTGGTCTTATTTAGAAATAGGCTCTTGGAAGGTGTAATCAAGTCAAGATGAGGACATACTTGATTTATGTAGCCTCCAGCAATGGCTGGCATTCTTATAAGGAGAGAGAAGAGAGGAGACACATTCACAGGGAAAAAAGCTATGCAGTGGTGGAGGCAGAGATTAATTAGAGTGATGCATCTACAAGCCAAGGAACACCAAGAATTGTTCATGGCCACTAGATGCTAGGAAGAGACAAGAGAGGATTCTTCCCTAGAGCCTTTGAATGGGACATGGCCTTGCCGACACCTTAATTTCAGATGTCTATCCTCCAAAACTGTGGGAGAATAAATTTCTGTTCTATTAAGCCACCTGGTTTGTGGTATTTTGTATCAGCAACCCTAGAAAACGATTACTGTTGATTTTTTTTTTTTTTAATTTTCTCCAAAGTGGACAGCTGTCATTTTTGTCTGCTCAGCATCTCCTCTCATCATGGGTGCCTAAATGCCCTTTGAGAAACTGACCCTGTCCTATGTCAGCCAAAGAGTGGATTAGTGACCTGTTACACCATTCAGGTACTCCCTCTTGGAAATCTGAATCTTACAAGCAGAGTGGCACCCAATGGATGAATGACTGGAGCTAAGTTCCCCTTTTGCCTTTGTTCTAAAGAGACTGCCCATGTGTTCTTTCTCCCTAGGTCTCCAGAGCAGCCTTTGTTTCCCCTTTTTCAAGACCACATCCTTTCAATAATTTTTGTTTGCTTGTTTTGTTTGTTATCTTCTTGAGTTAGCTAAAGCTGATTTCTGTTGTTTGCAGCCAAAGAACCCAAACATCATGCAAGCTCCAGCTCAAATTGTCTCTCCTCTCCAAAGTCTCCCCAGACTCAGGGAAGTAGGTAGGCTCTCCTCTGTTTCCTGGACACTCCACATGTGAACTTCTACTCTGGCACTCACATGGTGTTCTGTGTGTGACTCTGTGACAAGCTTCCCCACCTTTCACTTCAAGAGAAAGGACTAGGTTTCTCTTTGTATCAGTAGTTTTGGGGAAATTAGAGGCACTCAATTAATCAATGTTGAATGGCTGAACGAAAGATTCCTCTCTAGAGTCTCTCATAGTGTTGTGCATGCATTAGGTGCTATGAAATGATAAATTAATGTATTTAACATTATCTCCCATCACAGGCCCCACAGAACACCTTCCACAACTCAAATGAGACCAAAACTAATATGCTGCAAAGCCAGGAGTAGAATGAAGGCAGTAACGCATCCTGGTAGGCAAAATTTAAGGAGATGCTCACTCTAATGATCAGAGTGGTACAACTGCTACCCTTGAGTGTTTCCTTACATTTAGAGCTTATTCTCTGCCCTGATATGCTCTCTTATTAATTAAACTATTCAATATCCCAGAGCTTCAACATCAAATTCTCAAGACCCTCAGCCTAATAACCCAGTCACTGGTTGCATTCTCCCATTTCCTTAAGGAAAGGACCAGATATCTGAAAATATGTGATAGATACAATGGGAAAAACTCTAGACTAGGAGGCAGGAAAAAGTGAGTTTTATTTCTGTACTTCCTTTTAATAGTGTGATTTCAGGGACTTAAATTCCATTGTGTGTCAATTCCATCATTTCTAAAATGGGAGTTGAATTATGCCTTATTATAATCATATTATGTTGTAAAAATTAACTAGTATGTTTAAAGTAGTTAAAACATGAGCTCATAGAAAGCATGACATAAATGGTAGTTGTTATTACGGTTGCTTGACTGGCTTCATGATTCTGTGTTAATGTCTTTTTTTGTTGTCTTTATAAAACAGAAGGGAAAATACTCATGTTCACAACTTACAGTATTGTCTATCTACAGATTTATTTTATTTATTATTGTTTTTGAGACACATCTCACTCTTGTCACCCAGGCTGGAGTGCAGTGGTGCTATCTCGGCTCACTGCAACCTCTGCCTCCCTGGTTCAAGTGATTCTCCTGCCTCAGCCTCCTGAGTAGGTGAAATTACAGGTGCCCACCACCACACCCAGCTATACAAATTACAAAAAAAAAAAAAAATGGAAAAGTGAAAAGTATGGAACGTCATGTCTGTTCCAACAAGGATGTTTAGTCTGCAAAAATGAGTTTGGGTTCAGATGGTAATTAGAGATTCAAATCTCAACTCTAACACATATTTGCCTTATGGTTGTGAGAAAGTCAAGCTAACTTCCCAAGACTCAATTCAGTTATCTTTTAATTAGGGATACTAACAGCCCATACCTCATAGGATTTTGTGGGAGTTAAATGGAGTTATAGATGTAAGCACTTTTCATAGATTCTGACACACAGGTAGTGATCAATGAAAAGTAATTGTTATCATTCTTATTGTTGCCAATGTTTCTGTCAAAGTGAGGGTTAAAAAAGGCAGTTGCCTGTGACTCTGGAAGGTGATTTATAGAAGCCCATGGTTCTCGTCAGCAGGCACAAGAAGGATATCAATTGGTGAAAGTAAGCTGTAAGTGAAAATTGAAACTGTCAGATGGTATGGACTCCCTGCTCAGTCTCTGGCAGTTTTTTCTCCCTTCTTTTAATTAAAAGTTTTTGTCTTCTGATGTAGAAGTGGAATAAATCACTCCTGACCTTAGCATGGTCAGGCCCTACCTGGAGCTGAAGCCTGCCTTTGTGTGCTCAGATGTCTTTCTTCCGGGAAATCCAGCCCTGAGACCTGCTCCCTAAATTCACTCTGTTGGCAGGACACCCAGGGCAATAGTCACAATGGCTTTGGAACCTGACTTGAGTTTAAAACCCAAATTTATGACTTCATTCATGTTGGAGTTTGTCTGGTTGTTCTCAGACAGAGTTTTATTTTTTAATAAAATGAAGGTAATCGTGTTTGTTTTAAAAGGATTTTTCAAAAATTAAATCAGAGAAAGTATTTTTAACACAGAAACTCCTTGATGAAGCTTGGCCCTCTTCCCCTGTTCCCACCCTCACCCTAGTCTCATATGCTATGTTCTCTGCAAACATCTAACATTCCTAACCTTATTAGCCAACATTGTTCACTTAAGGACAAAGTATGGCCCCATGCTTAAGAGTATAAACTCTGGAATCATATTGCCTGGATTTGAGCATCTGTTCTAACATCTATTATGTGACATTGATCAAGTGAGTTAACCTCTCTGTTTATCTGTTGTGACATTTAAAACTCCTCAAATTTAGCGGTTTGCAATAACAATTTTATTTTGAACACAATTTTGTGGATAAAATACTCTGGGGTCAGCTGGGCAGTTCATTCTGAATCTACATGGCATCAATTGGAGTGCTTGGGGTGGAGGAATAGCTTCCGAGAGGTCTTGTTCACACACATGCCTGGTGCCTGAGTGCTCCTTGGCCTGTGTGTATCTCCACATGGCAGCTCATGCTCCAGGCCCTCCAGGCCCCATGGTCTGGGCTTCTCACAGAATGACAGCTTCAGGGTTATGGAATTTTAATGCAGTTTTTCAAGGTTTTAAGAGAGAAACTGTTCCAAAAAAGACTTCTTATGACCTACCTTCAAATTTCATCCAAAGTTACATCACTTATGCTGCATTCTTCTCATTGAGCAAGTCATTAAGATGGCCCAGATTCCAAGATGGGAATTAGACTCAATATATCTCAATGGGAGGAACAGCAAGGAACTTACAATAACCATATTTAACTTACCACACCCTTTAAGCCTTGACTGTGTACCTTTTGGAACTTTTGGAGTACTAAATGAGATATTGAACAGAAAGCAATTAGCATAAAACTTGATGCATAATAATCAATCAGTGAAAGGTTAGCTGTAATTATTAGTTGTCTCTTCTCTAGCCAAACCTTCCTCATGGCCATTACCTCTTCTGCCCCTCCTCTCTCCCCGATACACATAAATTGAAGTTTTTTCCCACCCCTGAAAACTGCATATGAAGGATGAATTTAGGAGAAGAAATGGGATATTCCAGTTTGGGATATTGCAATAATTCAGGCCTGAATGGTGATAGATGTTGTGGGAATGGACAAACTAAACAAGCTCAAGAGCTATTTAGGAGTTACATTGATAAGAACTCAATTATTGATTGATTGTGATTAATTATTTAATGAAATGTATGTATAAAAAAAGGAAAGAGATAAATCAAGAATATTCCCATGTTGTTGACTAGGGTGACTGATTGGATGGTGGTGTTTTCACTGACAGAGCAAACACAAAATTTAGGTTCTTTTAGCCACTGCTTCATTTTGTTAAACACTTGTCTTCCCCATATCTGGGCAGCATGCAGGCATCCTAGAAATTTAGACATTGCTCTTTCAGTAACAGGGGGCCCTTGAAGCTTATTGATCAGAGGAGTGACATGAAACAAGTTGTTCCTTAGGAAGATTACATGGTTCATAGTGAAGTAAAACAGATGACTCTACCTTGTGTCATTTTGTTCTGTTCATGTCTAAGATTCTTCACTGCTGCTTACATGATCTCATCTTTTGCATGGATAAATTGCAATCCTTGTTGGAAAATTTTGACTTTAAAAGAAAGTAAAAACAAAACCACTCTGTTCTCTTTCCAACTAAATGAGAAAATAGGCTGCCCAAACTCCCAGGGGGAAGGTATCTGCTAACTTTGTTATTATTATTCAGATATTCTATCTCTCTGTGTCTCCATCAGCTTACAGTGGCATCCCAAATGAAGACTGCCTATCATGTTGCCTTGTGTACTCCATTCAGCTTGATCTTTCCTTATACTCTTTGGTTCAAGTCATTGATCATAGCTCTTTGCACAGCCCTTGGCTTTTCCAAATACCCTCTGGCCATGGAGAGCTCTTCTGTGATATTTGATCTTCCTTGTGGCTCTAACTGGTGCCAAACAGGTCTAGATTCTCCATAGAATAAATGCACTGCAGAAGAACTCTGTAAACAGCACATATCATGAAGTCATGAATTCAGATGTAACGTGATGGGCAATTTCCTCCCGTCTCCATAACTGCTTTATTCTAGTATTTCTTAAATATTTCCATAACATGATCCCACATTTTATGCCATTGAATGTTTAGATTCCATATGAAACACTATAGTGAAGTATTACTAACAATAATAATAATAGTAACAATAAAAACAGCAACGAAACTGATAATAGTAAAGATTATAGGCCAGGCATGGTGGCTCATGCCTGTAATCCCAGCACTTTAGGAGGCTGAGGTGGGCAGATCACAAGGTCAGGAGTTCAAGACCAGCCTTACCAATACAGTGAAACCCCGTCTCTAATATATATATATACACACACACACACACACACACACACACACACACACAATTAGCTGGGCTTGGTGGTGCATGCCTGTAATCCTAGCTACTCGGGAGGCTAAGGCAGGAGAATTGCTTGAACCTGGGAAGTAGAGGTTGCAGTGAGCCAAGATCATGCCACTGCACTCCAGCCTGGGCAACAGAATGAGACTCCATCTCAAAAAAAAAAAAAAAAAAAAAAAAAAAGGTGACAGCAACAGCCAACTTTAAAGTGTGCTTGTTACATACCTACCGATCGTTGTATTAAGAAATGACTATATGATTTTCTCACTTAATCATCACAGGAACGCTGTGCAATAGACCATTTTTGTGTGCATACTACAAATAAAACTCAGAGAGGTCAAGTAATTTGCCCATGGTCAAACAGGTAAGAAGTAGTAAAGCTAAAATTCATATCCAGGCTTTTCTGACTTGGTTTCCCTAGTTAACAGGAACATTCACATCATATTGTCCTGGAAGTTTTCTTGGATGCATTGGGTTTGACCTGAACTTCATCTTGATGATGGAGGAACTGCAGTCTAGACTGGTTTACTTTACTAAGCACTGTTCAGAATCCTGACATCCTATTGGATGGAATATGATAGGAATATATTAGGCAATTAAAATGTAAACGTTTCCACTTAAAAAGCAAGTTATGGAACACATAGGGGACTTGAGATCCATCACATTGGAATTCAGCAGTAAGAGTAAGAGATCCAGGGTATGGTAATAAGTTGCAGACCAAGGGAATGGCTGAGTAGCGGTGATTTAATTACAGATAGTGGGATAGTCTTCATTCCCTGCTCTGCTACTGACACAGGCAAGTGGCCAGGGCTCTGGAGGACAGGTGACAATCAGTGCTATTCACTAGGGCTCCAGGGGATATTTGCACAGACTTCTTGTCTGCACTCTTTTCTGGCTAAAATCTTAGACCCTATTCATGCAATTATTATGCCACAGGTGTCAGGCAGGAAATGTAAGGAGTGCAGAGGGCCAGGTATAAGAGTTCCATACAGTGGGCCAGGTATGTGAGTACTGGGAAGTGGGGCAACCTGAGAACACATGCTCTTTCTGAAGGAGTAGCCTCTACTTAAGCTCATGGTTATGTATGGTTCTTTGCACAGAAGCTAGATGTCAGGATATTTTCATGAAATTTGCAGATTTAGAAATATTAAAAAATCAGAAATTGAGAAAAAAGCCCTCTGGTCAAGACATCCCAACATCTCATGGCCAAATAGATCCCTAGCGTTTTTGGTTGGAAAGACAGGATTTATTCAAATGTCACTTCTTCCGGGAAGTCTTCTATATTAGTTTGCTAGGGCTGCCGTAACGCACCACCAATTGAGTGGCTTAAAATAACAAAAATGTATTTTCCCATAGTTCTGGAGGCTCAAAGTCTAAAGTGAAGGTATTGGTAGGGCCATGTTCCTTTTGAAACCTGTAGAGGAATGAATCCTCCCTTGCCTCTTCCTAGATTCTGGTGTTTTCTGATGATCTGTGGCATTCCTCAGCTTGCAGCTGCATGACTTTAATCTCTGCCTCCATTTTCACTTGGAGTTCTCTTCTTGTGTGTCTGTGTTCCCGTGTCTCTTCTTCTCTTCTTACAAGGATACCAGTCATATCAGATATGAATCCATCTAATGAACTCACCTTAACTTGATTGCATCTGCCCAAATAAGGTCACATTCACAAGAACTGGGGGTTATGACTTCAACATATCTTTTGAGGGGGTATAGTCCAACCCATACACTTTTTATGGCACCTCTCTTCCTGTAGACTAGGTCACATATACTTATACATTAACCTGTGTTATTATTAGTGTCATGTCTGCCTCTCCTCTAGACTGTAAGCTTATGAGGCAGGAGCTGTGTCTGTTTGGATAGCCATTATAGCTGTATAAGAGTGGAGATGCCTAGCAGGTGTTTTATAAATATATCTGGAATAAATGAATGAATGCAGAGCCCACATAATCTGGATGTTGCCTACTCCCTCAACCTCATCACTCTATTACTCTATTCCAGCTACACTGTTCTTTTCATTTCTCTAGACTGCCAAATGCCTTCTTAGCACAGCCTGTCACCTCTGCCTAAAATGCTATTCCTGGACTCTTCTTTTGATCAGTAGCTCCTGCTCATCCTTAAGCCTCAACCAAAATATGACTTCCTCAAAGAGGCCAGCCCTAGACACTTCTCTCCACATAGAAATAAAGCTATCCCTTTTTTTGTCTGTTCTATTACTTAACAAAACATATCACAATCTGTAATTACACGTATATTTTTGTCTTAATTTGATTGGTGTCTCTATCCTCATCACAATATATATTCCAGGAGGGCAGGGATCATTCCTGAGCTACTTGGGCTGCTACATCAAAACTTGACCAACCAGTAGGCATTCATAGGTGATTGGCGAAGGTTACTGTTAAAAGTTCTGTGACTGTTTAGAAATGCTTTTATACACTAATGACATAAAAGACAAGGTCCCTGCTCTTGATCCTAAATAGGGAGAAGAATATGTAGGTGAGTATATTAGGAAAGCACTATAAAGGAGGTGGCATTGCCACATCATCATCAACAACATGGGGCTTTAAAATCATAGTCCAAGGTTGACTTCTGGCTCTCTTCCTCATTAATAACTCTGAGACCTGAACAAGTTGGTACTTAATGCATGATAGTATGAAATAAAAGATTATTTCATCTCCTTCTCCTTTTCTTCTTTGGCCCCATCCTTTTTATCTGTTGAATAGTGTTTGTTATGGGAACCAGAGGGAGATAAATACCTTGAGAGAAGAGGCTCTGGAGGTCTTTACAGGAGAGGCATTTATGCTGAAGGGGTGTGGTCATGAAGGATAAATAGAAATTTAGTAGATGAGGAAGTGTATTTAGGGAATAGAAGTATTCTAGGCCAAAGCAAAGGGTGTATGCCAAGGAAAATGAAACTTTCCCTCAGGGAAGAGTTTTAAGGGTTGATAATAGTTGGTGTGGCATTCAAGGCGAATACAGTGCAGTTCAAACCACGGGGGTGTCAGAGAACAGAGTGACTTGCAAAGCAGGTAGCAGCTGGGGATGCTGGGACATGTGGGGAAAGGAGAGAGAGATAAAAATATGAAACTATTTTGTAAAGGGCCTTGAGTCCCTGTGTAAGGAGTCTGAATCAATGATGTGACCATGTGGAATAGGAAGAGTTAGATTTAGAAGATATTTCTCAAGTAGAATAAACCAGAGGCAGTATTTAGCCCACAAACTTGGGTGTGGGCTAAGGAATAGGACTTTTTTCCCCACTTATAACTGGATGTAAATTCTACTTTAAGTCACCACTCTACAACAGGATAAGAGCTTATCAGGTCCCTGCTGAATCCCCCCATCTTTTTGGCCACAGGTCTCTTTGGGTTGATCATCTTCTCACTCCATGCTTGTGTCATCACCCAGAAGCGTTGTCATGATTTTTGGGTAACTCTAGTAGACTGTCTCAGTGCCATCTCCCCAGGCTGTGGGGTCTTGTAAGCTTCTAGGTTTCTACTCAAGAAATATGTGCATATTTACTCTCCATTCTCAGAGTCCCTGTGGCTATGATGGGTTCCTCTAATTCCTTGGTTACCTCTGAGAAGATAGAGCCAAGCACAGCTTCTTCAATAATATGAAACTCACTTAATTTGTTTCACTTTTCATCTTCCCTCTTCCTCCAACTTGGGTTATCATTGTTAATCTCATCATTAGGAGTTAAGGGGAATTCTTTCTCTAACTCAGAGGTTCCTAATAAGAGGTCTTACAGATTCCAAATATCCAGGAACTTGAATGAAAAAAAAATTATCTTCATTTTTACTAATTTTGAATGTAAGTTTATTATTTCCTTCCTTCCATTATAAATGTAAGCCACAAATACATTGGTTTTGGCAATACCTGTGACTTTGTCACGCAGAGAAAGGACAGATACTTTCATAGCCAATTATAGTCATTGCAGATATTCTGAAATACTGTTGATTTACATTATTCCAACAAAATTATAGCATTCATTGTGATACTGTGTTAACATGTTAGTAAATAAGTAGATATATTACTCTATCACAAAATTTTCAAGTATTTTAATGAGTGTAATCCAAAATAATTAGTTTCCTCTCTTTCTATCTATTTTGCTAGGAAAAAAATTGTAAGAAAAACACAGAACTTTGAAATGGCAACAAAATGAATATTAGTTTCCTATAAGATGCTGGACAACCTCGAATGCCTCCTTTGGTTGTCCGACTCTATAGTGGACTTCATCTTTCATTGCCCTTGAGCTATTTTACAGTTCTGAACTTGAGAAAAACTGAGAGCAATGCAAATAATTCTTTTCCACAGAGGTGAAATTTGCTTATTAGAGCAAATTTTGGTCTCCCCAACCTCTCCACTTACGGCCCTTCCCACTTACAAGCAAGTTTTGCATGTATTAATGAGTGCCTGCATGTTTCTGCTCTGAGAATTCCCCTTTGAACCAGTTTGTAACACCTAACTGATTTTCCTCATTCATTAGCAAGTTAAATAAAAACTTTGAAACACATTCACTTGATATTTGTACAAGAGTCATGATTTTACCCCTTAAAAATATTTTTAAGATGGTTTATGCACGTAAAAACATTATGCTAAGAAGGTATCCATAGGCATCACTGCAATGCCAAAGGGTTTCATGGAACAAAAAAAGGCTAAGTTGCTCAGCTTTTAGTCCCCCAGAGTACCCTCTGGACCCTGGACTTCTGACACTCGGAAGCCTTTTCTTTTCTTCTGCAGTACTGTACCTTTGCCAAAGCAATGCAAGCCACATGGTTCTGCTACTGCTTGTGAGAGGGAGTGGTCACACTGGGAAGAAATAGAACAAGGGTGTGGAGGGGCAGGTAGAAGAAGGAGAAGCATTGACTAAGACTTCAAAATCATTATCTAACCACCTGTAGGAAGGCATTATCATTTGCATCTGACAGAAAAGGAAGGCACTGAGGTTTAGAGCCATGTCAGAAGCTTTGTTTAAAGTCACTCTAGAACCCCAATCACCATTTCCCATACAGTATTTCCAGGGCATTTAGTGGGTTGGAGTGGGGGGGGGGGCAGTGCCACTGTCCACTCTCTTAGCAGAAAGGAAAGCTGAGAAACGCTGGCTACAGACAGCATCTTTGACCATGTGGTTGTTTAGGCTGAGCAGGCATTTGGCTTTTTATTGTAGCTGTCGTTTTCCTCAGTGGGGCCACGGCAGGGAACTGTCAAGCTGGTTCCCTATTGTACACATCAATGTAGCTGTGTTGTTGCTGGTGTATTTTTTTTTTTTTCTTAATCACAAGTCTGGGCCTCCTGGTAATAGACGAAACATGAGCTGCTGCTTGCCTCCTTCCCTTTGTGGATGTCATCAATGTAATCAGGGAACAGGTGGGTACAGGCGATTAATAGGGTAGGAAGGGGGAGGAGAGGGGATCTACTCAAGGTTGCAGGGGGGAGAGTTAATTTGACCTGAAGCTCAGATGTACTGTCTCCTCCAGCAAAGCTGCCACAGCAGTTATCGGTGGAAACAGCCTCTCTCTAGCCTCTCATTTCCAGTCTGGGCATGCTTGAGAAGCCATTACCATATTTATAGAGCTACGTGGCCCCACGGCACACGCATGAGAGGGTTAGAAAGACCTATCTATTTTTCCAGCTGTGCTGCTATCCTCAGCAGCAAGGCTGGCGGGGAATAAGGGAGGGCCTCGATCCCAGCATTAGAAGGACAGAAGAGGATTAGGCTGCAGAGCCTCGCTGGAGAGAAAGTATGAGCTGGCCTTTTGCTTGCCCTTTCCAACTGGTTGGGCTGAGCCAATGTGGCCAGCCTTGGATCTATCAGCTCTGAGAGGTGAAGACTGGTGGACCCCTGGTTAGGGAAAGATTTGCTGGGAAGATAGTGTCAATGTCTACTCCCTTCTCATTCCCAAACTGGTACCCTTATTGAAATTCAAAGCTGTCAGTGGTTAAGGAGGACTCTGGAAGCAGTACCTGAAAGCAGAAGAGCATAAGCTGAAGGGTCAAGGGGATTCTATTAGTTGTATAACCTTGGGCAGATTATCTAATTTCTTTGAGCCCCATTTTAGTCATCTGCACAAAGGAGCTGATAATGGATTGTTGGGAGGAAGTCATTACAGACATAGTTAAATGTGTCTTAATAAATGCTGCTTTTCCTTCCTTGATTAGACCATTCTGTCTGACACTTAAGTTTTGACTTACGTCACTGCACTGTACTATGCTTTGTTGTAGTGGGGTCACAAATGCCTGTATAATAAATTTATCCACTCTTCACTACCATGCCTCCATTAGCATATGTTCTCTCTCTCTCTCACTTTCTCTCTCTCTCTCACACACATAACACACACACACACACACACACACACACACACACACACACACAGAGAGAGAGAGAGAGAGAATAGTATTTTTCTTTGATTACCAGTTGTGGCATGTCTATCCTATTCTTTACACTAGTAAAGTAGCTTTGAATCTTAGAATTATAGTGATATTTCTGATTGCTTGTGTCTCTTGGCACCCCATGTTTCCATGACCATCTGGTCATAATGCCAAGGTTGCAATGACAGCAATTAACAGCATGTTTTATCCCCTGCCTTCAGTTCAGCTAAAAGCCAACATCTTTAATATCAATTAGATGATCTATTTTACTTGTTGTATGTGTTCCGATTGGCTAGCAAGGAAAGGATAGCAAGTATCTTGAAGCAAACGCTTAGCTTTACAAGAACTCTAAACCTGAGTCAGAAAAGAAACTATGAACTCACCAAGTTGGGACTATTTTTGAATGCTATTTACATATTTACCCCTTTCTCTCTCTCTCTTTTTTTTTTTTCTTTTTTAAATAGGGAAAATAGATTCCAGGAAAAAGTCTCTAATTGTCTAATTAGAGGTGTGAGTAGTATATTAGTTAGGTTCTACAAAGAAATAGAACCAGTATGGCCGGGCGCGGTGGCTCACGCCTGTAATCCCAGCACTTTGGGAGGCCAAGACGGGCGGATCATGAGGTCATGAGATTGAGACCATCCTGGCTAACACGGTGAAACCCCGTCTCTACTAAAAAAATATACAAAAAAATTAGCTGGGTGTGGTGGCGGGCACCTGTAGTCCTGGCTACTCGGGAGGTTGAGGCAGGAGAATGTCGTGAACCTGGGAGGCGGAGCTTGCAGTGAGCTGAGATTGCACCCCTGTGCTCCAGCCTAGGTGACAGAGCAAGACTCCGTCTCAAAAAAAAAAAAGAAAAGAAAAAAAAGTATCAGTAGAATAAATATATACAACCAAGAAGAGACTTATTATAAGGTACTGGCTCACTCATTTGTAAAAGTGGAGAAGTTCCACTATCTGTTGGTTGCAAGTTGAAGACTCAGGAATGCTGGGGGGTAGCATAGTTTGAAAGCCTGAGAGTAAGAGAACTAATGGTATAGATTCTGGATATGAAAGACCGACAACCAGAAGCACTGGGGACAATAGAAGAATGATGTTCAAGTGCAAGTGGTCAGGTAAGGCAGGGTTACTTCCATCTTCTTTATCTATTCAGTTCATCAATGGATTTGATGATGCCCAACACATTGCGGAGGGCCATCCGTTTTGCTAAGTCCACCAATTCAAATGCTAATCTCTCCTGGAAACACTCTTATAGGCACACTCAGAAATAATGTTTAACTAGCTGTTGGGACATCTCTTGGACCAGTCAAGTGGAGGCATACAAACCATCACGGGTAGGAATGCAAAATAGAGAAGTCAGGATGAGGGAGGACTAAATATGTTCTTCATAAGGAAGAAGTGGTGAAACTGGTGAGGAACACACACAAGGAAGGAGAAGGCAGCCAGAAAAGGTATAGGAGATAGGGTAAATGGAAAGGCGATGGTGCTAATAGCTGCAAAGGAAAGGGGAGGTGACAGCTGCTACTGAGAAAACCAGGGGAAAGATTAGGAATTTTTGGGGTGCAGTATGCAATGTAACCACCTTCTCTTCCTCTCCATAATCAGCAAAGTATATATTTGTCATCAATCCTTGGGAAGATGGGAGTGTGAGTGTGTGTGTCTGGATGTGAGAACTTCCGAACCTAGACCTGAGGCATTTGGATTGTAGCTGGGTGAGAGATACATATTACTATATGGGTGGAACTCTAGCCTTTGACAACTTACCTGGAGGGACTCGGAAAGTATGAGTCTCATCCAACATTGACAAGAAAAGGAACTAAGAGATATCCATATTGGTGACAGCAGAGTCCTCAGCCCACAGCTCAGTAAAACCTTCATCTCTGCTACCTTCTACTATTTTATTAAACCTAATATATCTAGAGCTGGTAAACAAAAAAAAGGTTGGAAATATTATTTTTGCTTCTGGGAGCTCGAAATCAGGCATGACTTCTCTGACCAGCCAGGCAGGAGGTGAAGGAAGAGATTTGTGCTTTCAGAGACCCTCAAATTGGCATGAACTTCTCTGTCTACTCCCACAATATACAATATTCGATATACAATATACATATGCAGCTGTAATGCCCTGTCTATCCAAACATGTTTATTTTCTCAGACCCTATTCAAAGTCTCTTCCTCATAAAGAATGTCTTAGACACAAAGCTCTCACCAGGCTTTCAGTTCTCTGAGCAGCTACAGAACTGATGGTTGTTAGACAACCCATCTGACTCTCATGGGACTGACACTCTTTTGTGTCCCTCTCTGTCCTAACTTCAGTCTGTCCTCCCAGCCTTGTTTTCAATGACTACACTGCATGTAGGTAAGACTTCTTTTTTCTAAATGATATACCCCCAAAAGAGGAAGTCTACTTATATCTTTGTCTTTACAAAGATTCTCTCAATCATTTGTTTTGAATAATGAATTAATGTTTGAGGAAGACACATTTGTCTAAAATAACCTCAAGTAACATGAATTGTGTATGTTTGTAGAGGTTTATAGAGGCCATGTTACAGAATCAGTGACAAATGAGGCAAAGACCTTTAACATAGATTCAGTGATTATTCATAGCAAGTTGGCAATTGCACATGTTGGATGTCATCGTAAACGAGTCTTTTAAAGATCACTCCAAAGGCAATACAGCAAATTCTGGGAGGATGACATTGATGAGATGGCTTTTGCATCTCCTTAAATCACCACTAAAATCAGAACTGGAATGTCAAAACCAAAAACCTACTGATAGTATATATCTAAAATAACTACATAATCAATGTAGCTTCTAAACATCAAAATCATTCTGATACTATCAGATTTGAAAGTGATGTGTTGAGGACAACACAACATCACTTTCAGGTCTGTATAGTGTTAGCATCTGGAAGGGGAAACACAAAAGGGTGAAACAGGTTCTCTGATGGCCCTAAAAGCAGAAGAGCCAAATCTCCATCGGGTATTCAATGGAAGGCAGAGGGAAGAATTTGGGAGCAGCATCTTTATCTGCTGGGGTTTTGTACACTCTCATATGCATGACACTGCAGACATCCCCAAGAAGGTCAAAAGGGGCTGGAATATCTTGAGTTCAGTGAGCTTTCAAAAGGGTCTACCTGAGCTCCATTCTAGAACAAACTCCCACATAAGTGGGAAACTGCAGGAAATAGAATCCAAATTAAGCTGGATAGAGACAATAGGATGAAGGAAAGAAGATAAAAGTGGGAGAGCTCAGAAAACACAAGGCTGTATTAGGAAACAACAGAAGAGAATGCTCTAGTACTATGAAGCTAGAAAATCTGTTTTGACTCACTTCTTCCTCCCAAGAGCTCAAGAAAATTAATTTCACATAAGAACAGGCAACAAAAAGGATCAAGTTTGAGTCCCATACAAAGGTATTAATAAAGAAGATTGAGAATGAAATCTCTATTAGCAATCTACTAACAATAAAACACCATAAAAATTCCTACAAAACAGATGGAAACTGTAGCCTAAAACTCCAAAATGAACCAAAAGAAATTAATGAAATTATGGAGAGATGAAAGAAAAACATAAATCAGAAAAATAAAAAGTTAGTAATGAGGTTATAGAATTCAAGAAATAATTGGCAATAAAAATGTCATTTCAGAAATAAAGATGAAACTGGAAAAACACACAAGCAAATACATACAGCAGACAATGCCTTATGAAATAAAAGTGAAAAGGAGTAAAATTTTAAATATCAAAACAAGTGAGAGATGAGATTTAAAAATATTTCAAAGTGGCAGAAATAGAAGATAAGTAAAGAACACACACACGCGCATATTGTATATAATAAGAGTTCACAGAGAAGAAAAAGCAGAGTGAATCAAAATAACATTTTAAAGCAGCTTTCCTAAAATTAAAAATGCACAAGGAAAGATTGAAAACATATACTGAAAAAGAACACCATATAGTACTTGAGAAAAATGACCCAAAATGACCAATGCTAAAACATCCTAGAACATATTCTGGGCTCTGAGGCAAAAGGAGTAAGTCACTTAAAAAAGGAAAGAAAATCCGATTGTCGTCAGACTTTTTGACAGCAACGCTTTATGCCAGGAGACAATGGAGTGACATTTTTAAGACACTCAAGGAAGGAAAATATGAGCCATACATTATAAATCTAGCCAAACTTACTTTCAAGTGTAAAGACTGCAGAGAAACTGTTATCAACAAGCAAGAACTTAGGAAATATTGTTCCCAGGAGCCTTTCCCGAGCAAACTACCAGAGAATGAAAATGACTAGAAAGACACTAACAGAAGGCCTGGTGGTAAGCATTAAGTATATACCTGCCTGTGGAACTAAGTATAAATAATGGTTATAAGGGAGAAAGTGTAGGCTATAACACCTATATGCCCTGAAACTGTAGGAACAATGCATGTATTTTTAAAAAGGAGGTGAAGGATAGAACATATGAAAAGTATATTAAGCTTACGGGGTCTTTATAGTTATTAAATATAAGTAAATAAATGAGTAAAAGGATCTTGTTTCAAATTAGTTGCTGGGATATAAAAAGATGAGGAAGATGTTTCTAGCAAATTTCAGTATTATTCATAGTACCAAATTGTACATTGGCAGTGGGGGAGACAAGAAGTATTATACAAAGATATACAGAAGGTAATTAGAACAAAAATACAAACCTTCCTAAGTGCTCCACTCCCTCCCCTGAAAAAACACCTTAAAAAGATAGAAATACATAAAATAAATTACATTGTAAAAAACCAGTTGCATAAAACATAATATACTTATAATACTAGATAATATGACACAGCAGAGGACAAATATAACAACCATATCAATAAATATCAGGGCTTAATTCACCTATTTAAAAAATCTAGCTTCTCTAACAAAACAAATTCTATATTCTTCTATCAACAAGAGATACAGCAAACTAAGACTAAGAGAGATAGGTCAAAAATAAAGTAAAATTTTAAAAATAAGAAGAAAAAGAAAAGAATATATATCAGCCTAATAAAAATAAAATAAATCAAAGATCAGATGGTTGTAGATGTGTGGTGTTACTTCTGAGGCCTCTGTTCTTTTCCATTGGTCTATATATCTGTTTTGGTGCTAGTACCATGCTGTTTTGGTTACTGTAGCCTTGTAATATAGTTTGAAGTCAGGTAGCATGATGCCTCCAGCTTTGTTCTTTTGCTTAGGATTGTCTTGGCTATATGGGCTCTTTTTTGGTCCCATATGAAATTTAAAGTAGTTTTTTCTAATTCTGGGAGGAAAGTCAATGGTAACTCGATGGGAATAGCTTTGAATCTATAAATTTCTTTGGGCAGTATGGCCATTTTCATGATATTGATTCTTCCCATCCATGAGCATGGAATGTTTTTCCATTTGTTTGTGTCCTCTCTTATTTCCTTGAGCAGTGGTTTGTAGTTATCCTTGAAGAGGTTCTTTGCATCCCTTGCAAGTTGTATTCCTAGGTATTTTATTCTCTTTGTAGCATTTGTGAATGAGAGTTCACTCATGATTTGGCTCTCTATTATTGGTATATAGGAATGCTTGTGATTTTTGAATCTTGATTTTGTATTCTGAGACTTTGCTAAAGTTGCTTATCAGATTAAGAAAATTTGGGGCTAAGATGATGGGGTTTTCTAAATATACAATCATGGCATCTGCAAAGACAATTTGACTTCCTCTTTTCCTAATTGAATACCCTTTATTCCTTTCTCTTGCCTGATGGCCCTGGCCAGAACTTCCAATACTATGTTGAATAGGAGTGGTGAGAGAGGGCATCTTGTCTTGTGCTGGTTTTCAAAGGGAATGCTTTCAGCTTTTGTCCACTCAGTATGATATTGGCTGTGGGTTTGTCATAAATAGCAAACTTGATAAAAACAGGCAATGGGGAAATAATTTCCTGTTTAATAAATGGTGTTGGGAAAACTGGCTAGCTATATGCAGAAAACGGAAACTGGACCCCTTCCTTATAGCTTATACAAAAATTAACTCAAGATGGATTAAAGACTTAAACGTAAGGCCTAAAACCATAAAAACCCTAGTCAAAAACCTAGCCAATACCATTCAGAACATAGACAAGGGCCAAGACTTCATGACTAAAACACCAAAAGCAATGGCAACAAATGCCAAAATTGGCCAATGGGATCTAGTTAAACTAAAGTGCTTCTGCACAGCAAAAGAAACTATCATCAGAGTGAACAGGCAACCTACAGAATGGGAGAACATTTTTGCAATCTATCCATTTGACAAAGGGCTAATATTGAGAATCTACAAGGAACTTAAACAAATTTACAAGAAAAAAACAACCCCATCAAAAAGTGGGCAAAGGATATGAACAGATACTTCTCAAAAGAAGACACTTATATGGCCAACAAACATATGGAAAAAAGCTCATTATCACTGGTCATTAGAGAAATGTGAGTCAAAACCACAATGAGATACCATCTCACGCCTGTTAGAATGGTGATCATTAAAAAGTCAGGAAACAACAGATGCTGGAGAGGATATGGAGAAATAGGAATGCTTTTACACTGTTGGTGAAAGTGTAAATTAATTAAACCATGGTAGAAGACAGGGTGGCAATTCCTCAAGGATCTAGAACCAGAATTACCATTTGACCCAGCAATCCCATTACTGGGTATATATCCAAAGGATTATAAACCATTCTACTATAAAGATCCATGCACACATATGTTTATTGTAGCACTATTCACTATAGCAAAGACTTGGAACCAACCCAAATGCCCATCAATAATAGACTGGATAAAGAAAATGTGGCATGTATACACCACGGAATACTATGCAGCCATAAAAAAAGATGAGTTCATGTCCTTTGCAGGGACATGGATGAAGCTGGAAACCATCATTCTCAGCAAACCAACACAAGAAGAGAAAACCAAACACCACATGTTCTCGCTTATAAGTGGGAGTTGAACAATGAGAACATGTGGACACAGGGAGGGGAACATCACACTCAGGAGCTTGTCAGGGGGTGCGGGGCTAGGGGAGGGATAGCATTAGGAGAAACACCTAATGTAGATGACAGGTTGATGGACGCAACAAACCACCATGGCACGTGTATACCTATGTAACAAACCTGCATGTTCTGCACATGTATCCCAGAACTTAAAGTAAAAAATAAAATAAAATAAAATAAATCAAATAATGTTTTGGATTTTTCTGTTATTTTATTATTTTTATAACAAAGAAACCCACACCCATTTGCAGTCAACTTGCATTTCCCGCCAACCCCCTAGTCCTAAGCAACCATGAATCTTTTTGTTTCTATGGATTTGCCTATTCTGCATGATTCATAACAACAGAAGCATATAATGTGAGCTCTTTTGTGACTGCCTTCTTTCACTTAACATAATGCTTCCAAGGTTTATCCATGTTATAGTATGTATTAATACGGCAGTCCTTTTTATTGGCAAATAATATTCCACTGTATGGTTAATTCATTTCATTCATTGGTTGTACGATTCTGTGAATATACTAAAATCATTAAATTCCATATATTAACTGGGTGCATTATATCTTAGTGAAGCTGTTACCAAAAAAAAAGATAGATAAAATAAATCAAGATTCATAATCTGAGAAAAGGTAGAATTTAGATAGGATGACTAACTTTTTCAGTTTGCCTAGGACATTCCTGGTTTTAGCACTGAAAATTCCCACTACAAGAAATGCTAGAAGGTATTAAATTCATAGTGGTATCTAACATATCTAACTCAAGCAAAGGCACATAAAGTGGACAATATTTAATAATATTTAGAAGGCCTAAATCAGATAATCAATAAAATAAGTTTCCAAACTTTAATAACTCAGAATAAAAATTATTTTCTAGTGTGCATAGAACATCCATGAATTTATGTTTATTTTAGGACATAGATGCATGTCTACATACACAAATACACCCCCCATAAATTCCATAAAATAGAACTAATAAAATTTATGATGATATTTGTAAAAAGTAGAAATATATAAAAATTTTTAAAGATGTGTCTCTACCAACGTATTTAGCAACACAGTTACTAAACAAATATTGAGGAAAGAAAAACAAAATTATAAAATTATTTGAAAAAGCTAATAATGATGAAAATATAACACAAAAAATCTATGGAATAAAGCCAAAGCATTTTCTAGAGAAAAACAGCATGAAATTCCTATACCAATATAGTTTTTAAAATAAAAAATATAAAACACCTAACTCAGAAAAGCTAGTCAAACTGCAAGAAAGTAAACTAAAAGAAACTATAAAGAAGGCATTAATAAAGATAGAAATTAATTAAATAGAAGGCAGAAAAAATAGAACTAATAAATAATCACAAAGTGGTACTTTGAAAAATAAATACATAAAATAAGTCTCTAGAAACCACAAATCAAAATCTAAAATGAGGAAAATATAGACATATAAAACTTAAAATAAGGTATAAATAACTATTAAAAGAAAAAAATCTTAAGAGACTGCTTTGTATTTGAAAAGCACAAGAAATTGATACTTTTTAAAGAAAATTAGAACTTGGTAAAACTGAACTCAGTAGAGACAGAAAGTCCAAACAGACCAATTGCTGTCTGTTCTAGAGGAGTTGTAGGAGAGACTGGGTTATCAGCTGTCAAATATGTTGTTCAGGGAAGTTACTTTTGTTTCTGAGAAGGAGTCTTGTGTCACTTTGTTGCCAGTTTGGAGTACAGTGGTGCCATCTGGGCTCACTGCAACCTCTGCCTCCAGTTCAAGCAATTCTCCTGCCTCAACCTCCCAAGTAGCTGGGACTACAGGTACGCACTGCCACGCCCAGCTAATTTTTGTATTTTTAGTAGAGATGAGGTTTCACCATGTTGTCCAGGATGGTCTCGATCTCCTGACCTTGTGATCTGCCTGCCTCAGCCTCCCAAAGTACTGGGATTACAGGCCTGAGCCACAGTGCCCGGCCAGGGAAGTTTTATACTGGCTAGAAAGTTAAGGACTAAAAGTCCTTTAAAAAAAATTTCTAGCCTAATAATTATTTTATCCATGGAATAATTGGCCAAAAGCCAAAAATAGCAATATTTTTGTTGTCTCCTATCCATTTTGTCTTCCCTCCAAAGAGTCTCATTCTGACCTTCACCTAGACTTTCCTGGATCCATCCTAGGACATTTCACAAATAGAATGTGTTCCATAAATTCCTATAATTCTGGAAATGATTGTAGACTTTAGACATTTCTCTCCTATATATTGGAATATGTATATCCTACGACACATCACCTCAAAGTCTTTAAAGATGCTAGTGTATGACAAATTATGATCTCATGAATCAAATAAAAGGATAATATTTTTCTTCCCAGGAATTGTGTGGTAACAGAGATCTTTAATGCCTTCATTGCTAAAGACAGAAGCACAGAATTTTAGGATTTGAATAGCTCAGCGTCCCCATCAAAGACATGGGGAAAAAACATTGTGAATTATCGTAGCAAGTAGACAATGCGAGTCAGGAAGGAAACCTAGGTTTCAACTCTGGATCTCCTTCTCAGAAACTGTGTCATCTTGTGAGAAGATCAGCTCTGCCAGAGAACAGGAAAAGGACAGGAAGAGAGGCACGCGCGCGCACACACACACACACACACACACACACACACACACACACACACACAAACAAAAGCATTATGTTAGAAATGAGAAGTCCTTCCAGTATAGAGAACAGGAGAGGTTGTGGAGACTTGCTAGGCGGTTTGGGGTCAGCCTGTGAAAAATATTGAATGTCTCATGAAGAATTTGACCTTAGTCTGGTTTAAAATGTGTTTTGACTGAAGATTCTGTAGCAAACTAATAGCATGATCAAAGTAGCATTTGATAAAAAGAAAAAGGACACTTCCGAATTGGGGTTCAGATTTTCTTTGACAAAGAGTAGGGCCTAAGGGATCAAATAGAAGGCTCTAGCCCAGGTGAGGGGTGATGAGGTCCTGACTTAGGACAGGGACCGTATCAATACATGTTTGGTTGTGAGAATGTGTAGACGATGGAGTGATTGCCTGGAGGAGACAAGAGCCAGGGAACAGTTACACGCTACTCTGAGATTGTCAGTCTAGATTTTCAAGAGTACTTAGGAAGGAAGTAGAGTATGCTGGTTAAGAACATAATGTTGGCATAAAACTTACTCTCATTTGACTCCTGGATCTGCTGTTTAATAAATACACAAAATTAGGAAGCTGTGTCTCCCCTTATAATCTCCGTTTCTTCATCTATAAAATGGTAATGACAATAACAGCAACTTCATAGGATTACTTAGAGGATTCCATAAGAAAATTCATAAAGGAATTTAGCAAAATGATCAGTACATGGAAAATGGTCAATAAGCATTACATATAATTATTAATTAGTAGATAACATATGGAGGATATAAAGTAAAATGGGTTTGAAGGTAACATTTTCTAGAAGTCAATTTTTCTTAGGCAAAACCAGAAAGTTTTTTAGTTTTGTTTTTTTTTTCAATTAAAACAGTGTTTCAGTTGCTCCCCTGGCATGACTAAACCAAAGTTCTGAATGTCATAAGAACTGTTTCTGTCTTTGTTTCTGCTTTTCTCTTTGTGCAAGTTTTGTCTTCTTGGAAGGTTTTGTCTTCATGGTGAGCAGCAGGATTACAAGTAGTCTGTGGCTGTGTACACCAACTAAGGGCAGGTTCCCTGGAGCACCATTTAAGATTTTCCAGGTAAAGATTCTCGTCAGTCCCTTGTGTCCAGGCATTCACTCCTGGCACAATCAGTTGCATCCAGTGAGTGGAGAGTAGAATCAAATCCTCATTCTTTCTCACGGTTGGAGTGGTGGAAGAAACATTACAAAAATGATGAGTCTACTTGGATACCTGTCGACTTTGCAGAGCTGACTTTACAATTTTGTGTAAGTGGGGGATATACCTCCTCTGTCTATTCTTTCTTTACTGGTCATAGGAACTGAAAAATGAGCCCCCCTTCCCCACCCACCACCTTGACTCTCACTGTACTCCCATTTTAGGCTCAGGTGGCCAGATGACATCCTAGATACTTGGGCATCAGGGGGCTGCAGTGGTTCAGGCATGCCATCTGCCTGGGCCAGCCACCCTGCTACCACTTGAGATTCTGGGCAGAGCTGTGAATGAACACATTTCAAATGCTATCAATATTTTATGAATTTCCATCCACTTACTTTAATGGGGAACTGTAAAAGCATTTAACCATATTACACCCCATCTCTCAGGCACTGCATTATTCCAACAGAGCTGTTTTATTAGAGTCAACCACCAGGGTAGTTGAGATGCCTTTATGACCCCTTCCCCCTTAATCTGTCCATCTGCATATATGTAACTCTGTTTGTCTGTCTACAAACCTATCTCCAATGTATGTATATTGAACAAATAAAACTAACTGATAGCAAAAGGGGCATAACCTTGGTAATGCACCTGTACGTGCAGCAACACGTGTGTGCACACATCCATACACACATGCTAATACACTAAGAATTGCTTCATCTCTTAGTATCACTTAACTGTACTCACGCTTTAAAAGGACTTTCTGGCTTTGTGGACTTCCCTTGGGTTCTCATCTAGGGCAATCGCTTCCTTGTCTTCTGAAAAAACATGTTCAGGGATGCATCTTACCTGAAGTTTAGATATCTGAAATTAATACTTGTCCAGGCATTGAAGTCAGATGAACTTGGGCTTCACAGCTCTGTTCCACCCTTTACCTTTATGATCTTGGGTATATCATTTGACCTCATGGAGCCACCTCTGTAAAAGGGGGATTTCATACCTTTCAGGGAGTAAGCAAGATTAAATGACAGATTATATGAAAATGCTTCCCAAGGTACCTGCACAGCAAGTTTCCATGATGCTTTTCTCTACCCACTTTCTAGGTGTCTAGAACTTTTGGCTAGAACATGCGGCTCTTCCTGTCTTGACCTACTGGAAATAGTTTCTGCCTGTGCCATACACCCAAGCAGTGCTTCCCTCCCATCACAGCTTGTCCTTTTCCCCAAACCCCATATTGCAGCTAGGTCACCTCCTTCAGGACTTCCCCCAGTCCTCATCTCCTCTGGGAAATCTCCCTCAGTGCCTCCAGCTCCCAGGCCCTTCTCTGAGCTTCCTCATCACCACCCACTCTCTCCGCATGGCTGCATTTATCTCACCCTGTTGTAATTGTCTTTCCCCTTATGGATGACAAACTCTTTTTTTTTTTTTGACAGGGTCTTGCTCTGTCACCTGGGCTGGAGTGCAGTGGTGTGATCATGGCTCACTGCAGCCTTGACCTCCTGGGCTCAAGTGATCCTTCCATCTCAGCCTCCTGAGTAGCTGGTACCACAGGTGTGCATCACCATACCCAGCTAATTTTTGTATTGTTTACAGAGATGAGGTCTCCCTATGTTGCCCAGGCTGATCTGTAACTCCTGGGCTCAAGTGATCCTTTTACCTCAGCATCCCAAAGTGTTGTGATTATAGGTATGAACTACTACAACTGGCCTGGGTAGAGTTCAGATCTTATTTCTTGGCACAACTAACAATGCCCTTCAGGATCTGAGCTCTGCCAACCTCATCTCTGAAGGTTTATTCTAACTGCTATCCCCTTCTTTGTCTATATCACATCCAGCCACCATTCTGTTCAGCACTTACTCTGTGTCCCATAGGGTTCTAACCACGGTATAGGCAATAACTCATTTAATCCTTATGCCAACCTTATAAAATAGGGACTATTGTGATCCCTATTGTACAAATGAGGAGCCTGAGACTTGGGGAAGGTAGAAAATTTACACAAGGTTCTCAATTAGTAAGGGACAAAGCTCAGGTCTGAGCTCTGGTAGCCTCATTCTGAGCCTGCACTCAGCAGCACTATACGCCATTCCCCATTTACATCTACTCCATACCATGGCTCCAATAAAACTGACCTCCACGCAGCTCCTCTTGTCCATGCCGTGTCTAATCTCAGTTCCCTGCCTTTGTACATTCTAGCCCTTCTTTCTGGAATGCCCTCTGCCTTCCCTACTTATCTTCCACTTGTCCTTTATGAGTTAGAATGCCTTCCTCAATGCTCTGTGTTCACTCTGAACAAGGCTCTTATCATAGTATATCAGGACCTATTTACTTGCCTTCCTGCCCTTTAGACTGGAGGCTTCTTGAGGTAGTGGCTATGACTTACTCATGTTGAATCCCTGGTACCTAATGTAGTTCTTGGTCCTTTAGGGGAAAATTAGTACCAGTTTGTTGAATGTGGCATTCCTAAGATCTGAAAAGCCTTTCTCAAAATTGTCATCTTTTTTAACCCTGACTTCTATATATATATAGTACATGTAAATCTCTTTGATAAGATGATTATCTACATGCACAACTAAGATGCCAAATCAAATTAAATCACTGTTAGATCTACTGTAAAAGTAATGTGTTTCTGTCTGAATTGTTCAAAGACTGACCAGACGAGTCCTGGGACTTCAAAGCCAAGATGGTGCTTCTACAAAGCATTCTGGGTAAGGGTTTGGTATTCCATCACTAATCTCCTCTGGAACTCACTGAAGAGGAAACAATGCTTATATGGAAAATGGTAAAATGGGGGAACAGAAGTACACATTTTATGACTAAAAATATCTGGGCCCACAAAGCACTTTCCAAATGACCAATCATCTTTGCTAAGAGATGCTGGCATACAAGGCCTGCGATCACAAACTTAAGTATTCTATATTCCACTGAATCTAAATGGTAGAGTCTGCAGAACAGACTTTGAGTCTACTTACTCAGACAGGCTCTGGGACAAGGACTGTCATTCAGCAGGATGGTAGTCACTAGTGGGGAGGCAGCATGAGCTCACATATGCTTCATCATCAAAGCAGTGACCCTGCCCACTAGTTAAATGAAGCCCAGTGAATATCAGGCTTTGCTATCCAGACCAGCACTTTCTCTTCTGGAGGGTGTGTGTGTGTGTGTGTGTGTGTGTGTGTGTGTGTACACACGTATGAAGTGGAATATTCTTTTCAGGTTGAAATACCAGACAGATGGTGGAAAGGTTCTTCTCCCACTTGAATGCATTTAAAGTGACTCTTAAGAGTAAAGAATGCCAGAGCAATAGGTCTGAGACAAAGTTCCTTGATAGACAGTATTAAGTGTTAAGGTGGGAAAATCAAGCTAAGATATCAAAGGGCAGAATCAGAAGACATATAGTCTTGGAATAAAATGGTAGCTGATGAGTAATGAAGAGAAGGGTCTTTGGATTTTCTACAATCAGCAGTCAAATTTGCCTTATCATCTTTCAAACCAGTAGATCAAGGTCACTGTCAAGTATAGGGCTGACAGGGCACTCCAGGAAAGTCATGGTATTCTGAGTTGATGGGTGAGGGGGACCTTGGCTGGAACTGATCTGCCTCTCATTGGCCCCTGTTCTCGTCCATCTCAGTGGGTTTGGCGTGCCATCTGGGTGGGATATCTAAGCTTTCTTCCCCTCTGCAGTTCCCTAAGCTGCTCTATCCTTAGCACAAGAGTGAAGATTATTTCTGACAAAGAAATAAAATCAGCTGCCAAGCCCCATCAGGCACCTGTGTTCTTTCCCTCCTTATTTCCAGCAAAATCATTCTCCTGTGCAGACAGCAAACATTTCAGCCTCATGACAAACCCCTGTCACTCTGACGCCCTGTGTCTCACTGTTGACATGATAACTGAGTATGTGAGACAGACAGTGTTTGTCTGAAGCTGGAGGCTTTGTAGTGGAATCACAAGACTGAGATGAAGGAGGCAGGTTAGGGCTGGGAAAGTTGGGAAGCTGGGGCCCTAGGGAGATCTAGCCTCTTCTGTCCATCTCCTGCTTACCAGGCTGTTGCAGCAGCAACAAGCATTCTTGCTCTAGAAGAACCCCATTCCATTGTTCAAAGAGTTTCAAGGTAAAAAGTTTCATCTCCAGGCCTAAGGGTTTTCAGTAAAACATCTGGTTCAACTCACTTGAACACAGATTTCCTGAGAAGATCCTACTTGGTGTCATGCAAAAGTGTTTGATGCTGAGAGGCTGCAAAGAGGAAGAAAGAGGAGAAAAAGAAAAAAAATTATAATGGTAGCTCCCATTGAGCAAACATTATGTGCTGGGTTCTGTGGTTACTACTGCACACAAATTTGCATTTAATCATCTTGGTAATACTATGAGTATGATATTAATAGCCCCGTATTACAGATGAAGAAACTGAAGATCTGAGAGGGGAAATAGTTTGCTAAGCTCCCGCCAGCGATGAGTAATAGATCTGGAACTCTTATTTAGGTTTCTTTGGTTCCAGCACTTCTACTGTTAACATTTATGTTCTATTTTCTCCAATGAGTCCAGCAGGCTGGAAAGTTATATATATGCCACCCTTATATATAGAGCCTATAATAAAACAAAGTCTTATTATAACCAAAAGGAAGAAGCACAATATATAGCATTGATAGGCTGGCTTTGAACTTCTTCCTTTCCTAATAGCTGTGTGAGACTATAAACTCCTCTGAACTTCAACATCCCCATTTAAAACATGGAATAATATCTCTGTTGTGGAATTATGGTGAGGGTTGAAAACAACAATATATGTAAGTGTACGTAGTTAAGAAGTGTGTGTCTCACTTCATGCTAAGCCTTTTGATGCAAACTTGCTTGATCTTAATAACCTTGAGCAAGATACTATCATTATTATTCTTATTTTACAAGTTAAAAAACTGAGGCTTGAAGTAGACAAGTAGTTTGTCCAATGAAGTTAATAAATGGCTGTGTAGGAATTGAACTAAGTTCAGTCTGACTCCCAAAACCAATCCTAAGTGGACAAGTCAGGCTTCATTGGTAGATAGAATGGCTTAAGATCTGTCTGAAGATTACTAAGGGCTATACAATATACTCTTTTGCCATTCCAGGCTGTCTTCTTTGACAGGAGAAATGATTGGGGAACCTGTGTTATTTTGTTGACTTTGTAAGAACATTTTATTATACATAGGAGATTGTTTGGAAATTGTCCCTAATATTCTCTTTTGAATTATTATTATTTTTTTTTTTGAGACAGAGTCTTGCTCTGTCGCCCGGGCTGGAGTGCGGTGGCCGGATCTCAGCTCACTGCAAGCTCCGCCTTCCGTGTTTACGCCATTCTCCTGCCTCAGCCTCCTGAGTAGCTGGGACTACAGGCGCCAGCCACCTCGCCTGGCTAGCTTTTTGTATTTTTTAGTAGAGACGGGGTTTCACCGTGTTAGCCAGGATGGTCTCGATCTCCTGACCTCGTGATCCGCCCGTCTCGGCCTCCCAAAGTGCTGGGATTACAGGCGTGAGCCACCGCGCCCGGCCTCTTTTGAATTATTGATGTATATCAATTGCATACACATTGAAAGAAAATAGAGCCCTCTTTTTGGCATCCATGAATGTTTCCATAGCTTATGCTTCAGAGTAGAGCAGGTTCAATTACCAAAGATGTTTTTCTAAAAGAGGTAGATTAATACCAATTAACAGGTCGGGATAGGAGTTGAGACCTTAGCCAGTTCACCGAACGAGTTGTGATTTCATGTCATCTGACATATGCATAATTACACACACCAGGAAGCATCCACCAATGCACACATCACAATAAATGTGTGCTTAATTACAAGTCACTATGCATATATGCTTAATTACACATCCTGCTACCTGCAGGATTAATTACATGTCGTATTACATGCACACAATCAGAAGAGGTGACATTTGATGACATTAAAAGAGCTAGGAGAACATAAAGGAGCAATTTTTAAACAGTTGCATAATGTGTGTGCTTTTTTTTCTTTCCACAGAAGGCTTCAGACATTAATTTCTAGTCAATCAATCAAGAAGCACTTATTGAACCAGCCCTGTCCATTTTACTTTTATAGTGTTTCTTGCATCGATCCTTTCCTTTCCATTTTCATGATCACTAATGTCATTTCTTGCCTGACAGACTAAGGTAATGGGAAGGACAATGCATTCAAATGTTGTCTCTCCTAACCCTGGGCCAGCACCTTGGTCTAAGGCACTATTATTCGCACCTGCATTACTGCAGAGGTCCCTAACAGATCCGCTAGTTCCTCCTGGGTCTTAAACTCTCCACCCCTCACTAGGCAATATTTTGACAACTCAGCTTTATTCATCTCAATCTCATCTAAAACCCCTCGATGATTTTCCCTTTTTCTTTTTTCTTTTTTTTTTTTTTTTATATTTTAAGTTCTAGGGTACATGTGCATAACGTGC
>NW_012120822.1:0-324 GCF_000951035.1 Colobus angolensis palliatus
AAAAAAAAAAAAGTAATTATTAGAGGTGTGATAATGGTATCAGGGTTATATTTTGTTAAGCCCTGTTAGAGATGAATATTGAAGCAAGTGCTCCTGAAATAAGATCTTGCTGAGGCAGGGAAGAGAGGTGGGAGGCAGGAAGTGAAATATGACTGGCAAAATGTAGATAAATGTTGAAGCTGGGTCACAGGTTTGTGGGGGTTCCAGCATACTTTCTATTTTTGTTTATATGTTAGAAAATTCCTGGCTGGATGTGGTGCCTCATGCTTGTAAATCCCAGCACTTTGGGAGGCCAAGGTGGGCAGATCACCTGAGGTCAGGAGT
>NW_012120822.1:2209-2753 GCF_000951035.1 Colobus angolensis palliatus
GTTAGCTGCATTTAATAATTTAAAAATAAACTCATGTTATAAACTTTAAATGAATACAAAAATCAACTACTTGATATTTTTATCTGCTATCATTCTAATTAGTCTACACAAGACAACAGTATAGGTAGTACAAAAATCTGTCTTAATTTGCCTTATTTTACATATATTCAATGTATTAAAATCGTGCTGACATCGTATGTGGAAAGATTTACTGAAAATTTGAGACAGAGAATTGCTGATCTGTAGAATATGGGTACTGTTTCACTGATTCTTTCAAACTTTTCCAGAGATAAACTTAGACTCATTTTGACAGTTGCCTTATTACCAAAAAATTGCCACTCCGTGACAAGTTCAGCACTTGATGCCAATAGGTGTGACAGCAAGAAAGCAACTTCAGCGTCACACATGTGGTCAGGAACACCACCAGAAACTAAGAGATTTTTAATGAAAACCTGTGGGGAAAAAGAGAGGTCAGCCTGTTACTGTGTTATTATAGATAGAAGTAAGTTTAAGAGACTCCATTTGGCTCTGTATTTGAGATGCT
>NW_012120822.1:3443-4549 GCF_000951035.1 Colobus angolensis palliatus
TGATGCCAATAGGTGTGACAACAAGAAAGCAACTTCAGCGTCACACATGTGGTCAGGAAAACCACCAGAAACTAAAGAGATTTTTAATGAAAACCAAAGTGTTCAGATGCAAACAGAAACCTGAAATGCCTGATGACAACTTTTGCTAGGAGCACTTACCCAGCATACCTTTGCTACCAAAGAAAGTGAGAATGAAATTTATTTTGCTTCCTTTTCAAGCTGATCTGATAAGCAGCAAATTCAAGTTGTATAAAATAAGTTGTACCTTTTAAAGTGTCAAAATTTAAAACAGATAAAACTAATTATTTAAAGGGGGGAAACTGGGCTCAATGCTAGCACAGAAATGGCCAAGTCACCTCCCTTGTCACTTGCAAATCATCCAAATGGAACACTACCACAGCTACTTACCTCTGTGCAGTCATTCAGAAGGGGCACTGTGGTGTCAGAAGGGTTAATATTGATTGTCTTTAGTTCAATAAGGTTATTCAGGGAATTTCCACCTAGGAAAAAATGGGTAAAGAATCAAACAAAGGCGTTTTTATTATAGAAGGTACTTCTTTTTAGGTAAACTAACTGAATTACCTGACACTACGACCAGGGACAGCATGTAGCTACTGTCAGCAGGATCTACGATCAGTTTTAACCTATGAACAAGAACATCTGGGACAATCTCCAAACGAACCCAGTGCTTTAGAAAAACAAAAATCACATTCTCAGTTAGCAAAATTCAGCTATATTTTAGCTACTACAATAGTATCATTGAAGCTTGAATCTACATGAGACTTTTTCAATATAAAATGTGGCATGAGAGAGAATTTTCCCTCACCCTAGCAGCAACAAGAATATTCTACCTCATTCTTTGATCATTAGAGAAAAGTCTCACTCTAAGCCCCAGAAACAATGTATCTATATACTCCTGGCCTAGGGTGGTCCTTTTACCCACCAAGTGAGTGACAGAAAACACTAGAGTCGAGATGGAGAAAGGCCCTGTCCTCAAGTCTGACCTGTGTGCCCACGAGGTGCCCCCATGGGTTGGTGTAATCACAACAGCACTCTGATGTGCAACACAAATTTGCTAGACTATACTAGAAAAACTTCTAACCAGA
>NW_012120822.1:6175-6809 GCF_000951035.1 Colobus angolensis palliatus
AAGGGAAAGGAATGGGGTCCAGAAAGACCAGAAAGGCTGAGGATGCCACAGAAATCCAACTCACCCTTGGAACCCCAACAGAAAATACCCCAAAAGTCAGGGTCAACTACGAAGGGTCTTTGGGTTTCCCTTTTTTTTCCTCAACAGATTGCATCTCAGCATAAAATCACCTCGATCAATGAATGCTGATTAAGGTGAGCCCAGAGAGTCACTAACCTTTACCAAGTATCTCACAGAACAACCTTCTCTCCTCCATTCCTTGGAGAATAACATTAGCCTCAAATTGAGTCAAGAAATAATTTTTTAAATACAATGTGCAGTGCATAATGACACAAGTAGAGGCAAGAAAACGTGACTAAAAATTACCAGAAATGACAGGATAGAAACAGACCCACAAGGGCTCCATATACTGGAGTTAGAAGACTCACTGTGTTCAAAAAGACAGTATTTCAGCACAGAACCAAAAACTACTGAAAATAAAATACAACTGATACATCCAATAATTAAAATTAAGAACTTAATGACTAAGTTAGGAACACACTGAACTCAGCTGAAGAGAAAGAAAAAATATCTGGAATGAAGAACTGAGGAGCAAAAGTTTAGAAAACATAACAAGTAGGTAAAAGATTTGCAG
>NW_012120822.1:6859-7630 GCF_000951035.1 Colobus angolensis palliatus
GTCTCAAAAAAAAGAAAAAAAAATGTTAAATATGTGAAGAACATATAGATCAGAATGAAGATAAATGATGTTAAAGAGAACTAAGGTCTTTGCATTGTTTAGGAGGAGAATATACTAAATAATAGTAGATTTAAATGAGTCAAAAATAGATGTTGTAATTTTTATCTTAAGTAACTACTAAAACTAAAAATGTATATAACATATACACTCCTTACAGACAGAGTGAGACTCTGTCTCAAAAACATAATAATTAAAAAAAAATACAGAAGTTAGCTTGACTTGGCGGCACAGGCCTGTAATCCCAGCTACTTAGGAGGCTGAGACAGGAGACTCGCTTGAACCCGGGAGGTGGCGGTTACAGTGAGCCAGGATCATGCCACTGCACTCCAGCCTGGGCAACAGAGTGAGACTCTGTTTCACAAAGAAAAAAAGTGATACATACATACAGTGGAATATTATTCAGCCACTAAAAAGGAGAACGTTCTGACACATGCTACAATATGGATGAAGCTTGAAGACATTAGGCTAAACACAAAAGGATAAATCTTATATGGTTCCATCTAGATGAGGTGTCTGGAGTGGTCATATTCATAGAGACCAAAGTCAGATTCAAGGTTACCGGGGGGAGGGAGGGGGAAGTAGGGCAGTTAAATTGTTTACTGGGTACAGAGTTTTTCATCGGAGTGGTGAAAAGTTTTGGTAATAGACAGCTGTGATGGTTGTGCAACACTGTACTTAAGGTACTAAATACCCCGAATTATAAACTTCAAA
>NW_012120822.1:7680-8781 GCF_000951035.1 Colobus angolensis palliatus
ACTGAACTCAGCTGAAGAGAAAGAAAAAATATCTGGAATGAAGAACTGAGGAGCAAAAGTTTAGAAAACATAACAAGTAGGTAAAAGATTTGCAGGACAGAGGTTAGGCCTAACACAAGTGAAAGAGGAGTCGCCCCCAAAAAGACAGAAAAGAAAATAGAGCAGAGGCAACACGTGAAGAAATACTGAAAGACAGAATTTTCCGAAACAGACAAAAGATATCATGCCCCAGAAGCCCTACCAACCTCAAGAAAGATAAACATCTCCATGCACATGTAAAACCTGTGCAAGATGAAAACAAAAAGACCCTCTCAAACGCAGACGAAGGAAAAATCAAAAGATTGATGGGCTTTCATGAATCACAATTAGACTTCCAGCCAACTTCAGGAGCAACAATATTAACCAAATTGCAGTGGAATAGTATTTTTAAAGTGCTGAAAGAAAACACCTAGCAAAAAGACTTTTCAATAATAAAGAAATACATTTTCAGACATACAAAAATACATAATTTGTAACCAAAAAAGACACATTTTAAAAAATATTAAGGGGTATTTTCAGGCAGGAGACAAACAGTATAGATGGAAAATTAAAGAGGAAGAAAAAAGTGGAGAGAAATTACAAAGTATGCAGAAAAATCTAAATGAATATTGACTACATAAAAATCATTACATGCCCTGCATGTATTGTTTGATCCTTTGACTTTATTTTTTATTCTTTTTTTTTTTTTGAGACGAAGTCTCCCTCTGTCACCCAGGCTGGCGTGCAGTGGTGTGATCTCGGCTCACTGCAAGCTCCGCCTCCCGGGTTAACTCCAGTCTCCTGCCTTAGCCTCCCGAGTAGCTGGGACTACAGGTGCCAGCCACCACGCCTGGCTAATTTATTATATTTTTTAGTAGAGATGAGGTTTCACCATGTTAGCCAGGATGGTCTCGATCTCCTGACCTCATGATCTGCCTGCCTCGGCCTCCCAAAGTGCTGGGATTACAGGAGTGGGTCATGAGGTCGGGAGATCGAGACCATCCTGGCTAACACGGTGAAACCCCGTCTCTACTAAAAATACAAAAAATTAGCCGGGCGTGGTGGCGGGTACCTGTAGTCCCA
>NW_012120822.1:14176-14506 GCF_000951035.1 Colobus angolensis palliatus
TCATCAGTGGGTAGGACTGTCACTTCCATTTCACTGTACTCACTCTACAGAGTTCACCGAATACACAGGAACCTTAAAACAACAAATTCCAATACACTGTGGTCCACAGTAAGAACTTCATTAATATTCGGTGGAAGAGAGAATACAAACATTCTGCCATACCTGGTTCATTTGTTCTGCCAAATGTATGCCTGGTATTGTGTTTTTTGGTCTTGAAACACGTTTCACAAAAATCAAAGTCATCAGTTTCTGCATTTGATTCTGGATCCACTGATAGGAAACATCTGACATCCATCACACCTATTTGTAAAACAGCAACGGAGTTAAGAA
>NW_012120822.1:14556-15418 GCF_000951035.1 Colobus angolensis palliatus
CTGAGGCAGGAGAATCGCTTGAACCCAGGAGATGGCGGTTGCAGTGAGCCAGGATCGCACCACTGCACTCCAGCCTGGGCAACAGAGTGAGACTCCATCTCAAAAAAAAGAAAAACAAAAGTTAAATATGTTAAGAACATATATATCAGAATGAAGATAAATGATGTTAAAGAGAACTAAGGTCTTTGCATTGTTTAGGAGGAGAATATACTAAATAGTAATAGATTTAAATGAGTCAAAAATAGATGTTATAATTTATATCTTAAGTAACTACTAAAACTAAAAATGTATGTAACATATACACTCCTTACAGACAGAGTGAGACTCTGTCTCAAAAACATAATAATTAAAATACAGAAGTTAGCTGAGCTTGGTGGCACAGGCCTGTAATCCCAGCTACTTAGGAGGCTGAGACAGGAGACTTGCTTGAACCCGGGAGGTGGCGGTTACAGTGAGCCAGGATCATGCCACTGCACTCCAGCCTGGGCAACAGAGTGAGACTCTGTCTCACAAAGAAAAAAAGTGATATATACATACAGTGGAATATTATTCAGCCACTAAAAAGGAGAACGTTCTGACACATGCTACAATATGGATGAAGCTTGAAGACATAAGGCTAAACACAAAAGGATAAATCTTATATGGTTCCATCTAGATCAGGTGTCTGGAGTGGTCATATTCATAGAGACCAAAGTCAGTTTCAAGGTTACCGGGGGGCGGGAGGGGGAAGTATGGCAGTTAAATTGCTTACTGGGTACAGAGTTTTCCATCGGAGTGGTGAAAAGTTTTGGTAATAGACAGCTGTGATGGTTGTGCAACACTGTACTTAAGGTACTAAATACCCCGAATTATAAACTTCAAA
>NW_012120822.1:21078-22793 GCF_000951035.1 Colobus angolensis palliatus
TGTGCCACGGATTTGATTTGGAATCTCAATAGTATCATATTAAATATAATCTGAGAATTGTTTCCAGTTCCTAATTCCCATCATTAGCACATCTCCACGTCTTAAATTCAGTCCTAAATTTTTATATAGCATGAAAAAGAGAGCCAGGCGTGGTGGCTCACACCTGTAATCCCAACACTTTGGGAGACCGAGATGGGCGGATCAATAGGTAAGGAGTTTGAGACCAGCCTGGCCAACACGGTGAAACCCTGTCTCTACTAAAAATACAAAAATTAGCCAGGCATGGTGGTGGGCACCTGTAATCCCAGCTACTCTGGAGCCTGAGACCGGAGAATTGCTTAAACCTGGGGGCGGAGGTTGCAGTGAGCCGAGATGGCCCCACTGCACTCCAGCCTGGTCAGCGGGGGAGAAAGAAAAAGCAGTCCTGACAGTCAGGAGCTGGCCTGTTAATGTCAGTGTTAGGCCATTTCACAGAACTGACAGGACAAGTTTACAGAACACCAGCATCAGATAAGGCCACTCTGTGACGGATGGATCAAGGCACAACCAAAACCCCTCCTTCACCGTGTATGATTGAAGTCGATTCTAATCCAAACCACAGACCACCACACACCACCACACAGTCCCCTACCTGGTGATATGAATGGCTGCTTCCACACCAATCACGACTTCAGCATGGCTCCATTCTTTCTGCCTGCTAGGTAAATTTAGTAAGACACCCTGTCTTAGAATTACCCCTGCTTCTTCAACCCCTCCCCAAAATACCAAACATAAACTTCGTTAGTCCTCACTTACTCCCTCTGATGGAGACACCCATTCCCCAAGGTGTGTGTTCTCCTGCACGGCAATGAGTTAATATTAATAAATCTGACCGTTTCACTGCAGGTGAGTTCCTCTGTAGCCTTTGGCAGAAGGCACCGGCAAGCAAAAGAACACTCTATCTCTTTCCTCACACTTGTTTTCTTTTTTGTGTGCTTAAACAAAAAGAAATACAGAGTACACATGCGTTAATAAAAAGTTAACATCAGGAATTTTATTACCCAGATAATATTACCTTTCACAACCCCCACACTCTTGATGAGTCACAGATCCCCACTTGTATTTCGGTGTGGCAACAGAGGCTTTGACCCGCACTTTATCACCAATCTTGATGTGAGAAGAACTTGGTGGAGGATAGCCCACAGATTTCAATAACAAATCATTATAATCAGCATTCATTTATAGGAATTCTGTCTCTAAGAAAAAGCAAAAGCACTGAACAAAGAATGTGCTCACCTATAAGTTCCACATGAATGTACCTAACCCAGTAGGTACCCCCTTTCTGCTGCCAGTCACACTGCACATTGACATCATGCAATCCATCTCTGTCCAGCCTGATGACTTTGCCAACATCGCCTTCACACACTTCTTCATACACTCGGCAGCATCTAACCATCATTCCCACCTAGAATTAAAATGAAATTGGACATCCAGTCCATCTGTACACGGGTGAAATGAGTCACGATAAGTGGTATTACTCTATTATTAATAAAGAATTTTGAGCCGGGCGCGGTGGCTCAAGCCTGTAATCCCAGCACTTTGGGAGGCGGAGACGGGTGGATCACGAGGTCAGAAGATCAAGACCATCCTGGCTAATACGGTGAAACCCCGTCTCTACTAAAAAATACAAAAAACTAGCTGGGTGAGGTGGCGGGCGCCTGTAGTCCCAGCTACTC
>NW_012120822.1:22843-28090 GCF_000951035.1 Colobus angolensis palliatus
GTATTTCGGTGTGGCAACAGAGGCTTTGACCCGCACTTTATCACCAATCTTGATGTGAGAAGAAGAACTTGGTGGAGGATAGCCTACAGATTTCAATAACAAATCATTATAATCAGCATTCATTTATAGGAATTCTGTCTCTAAGAATAAGCAAAAGCACTGAACAAAGAATGTGCTCACCTATAAGTTCCACATGAATGTACCTAACCCAGTAGGTACCCCCTTTCTGCTGCCAATCACACTGCACATTGAGATCATGCAATCCATCTCTGTCCAGCTTGATGACCTTGCCAACATCGCCTTCACACACTTCTTCATACGCTCGGCAGCATCTAACCATTATTCCCACCTAGAATTAAAACGAAAATGGACATCCAGTCCATCTGTACACGGGTGAAATGAGTCACGATAAGTGGTATTACTCTATTATTAATAAAGAATTTTGAGCCGGGCGCGGTGGCTCAAGCCTGTAATCCCAGCACTTTGGGAGGCGGAGACGGGTGGATCACGAGGTCAGAAGATCGAGACCATCCTGGCTAATACGGTGAAACCCCGTCTCTACTAAAAAATACAAAAAACTAGCTGGGTGAGGTGGCGGGCGCCTGTAGTCCCAGCTACTCGGGAGGCTGAGGCAGGAGAATGGCATAAACCCGGGAGGCGGAGCTTGCAGTGAGCTGAGATCCGGCCACTGCACTCCAGCCTGGGCGACAGAGCAAGACTCCGTCTCAAAAAAAAAAAAAAAGAATTTTGATTGGGCATGGTGGCTCACATCTGTAATCCTAGCACTTTGGGAGGCTGAGGCAGGAGGATCGCTTGAGCTCAGGAGTTAGAGACAAACCTGGGCAACATGGTGAAACGCCATCTCTACCAAAACTACAAAAATTAGCTGGGCGTGGTGGCGCATGCCCATGGTCCCAGCTACTTGGAAGACTGAGTTGAGAGGACTGCTTGAGCCTGGAAGGTGGAGGTTACAATGAGCCAAGAGCACACCACTGCACTCCAGCCTGAGTGACAAAGTGAGATCCCAGCTCCAAAAAAAAGAAGAATTTCATCTAGCACCCAGAGTGCGTTCTAAGTATTATTTAATGCTAAAGTGAACAGAAACTCTTTAGAAAACTGGCTGGCTTTGTGTCTCAGGCAGGAAATATATAGGAAGAGCCTGGATCAACTTGTGTCATAAAGCAAGAGAGCTTTCAAAGATTACCAGGTTCACTCAAAAGCATCCTCTGATCATCAAAAACATAACAGTGGAAACATCACACCCTAAAAGCCAATGGATTGGTCATCATGATAATAAGGAAAACAAAGCTTCCTGGTCATCTTTATACATAGCAGAACACCAATGCATCATTCTGAAAACTGATCAAGTCTCCCTGTATTATCAACAGGAACCAAGATTAATAACAAAGCTTTTTTTCCCAGAAGAGAATTCCAGCTAACGAACTCAGAAAAGATGAAGTTAGAAAATCACTATGGTGCAGCCCCTAATGATAGGTCTAGGTGATGACACTAATGCCTACTGGAGCTATGAGATGGACAATTAATACAGAATGTCATCAAGGAAGGAGCAGGCTGACAAGACCTCACCCACCCAAACCTGTTTGCCTGTTGAGAAGGGGCAGGAGGGAGTACATGCCTATGAAGCTTCCTGCCTGAGATTCAGCCTGGTCCAAACACCCTCCAACCCTAACTCCTACTGTATTGGAGAAACAGGGAGACAGGAAGATGTTAGCCAACACCACAAGGAAGCCACCACCCAATCCAGACTATAAGACATTTGGAAGACATAGTTTCACCCCCAAATAAACAGCATGAAAGGAGAGGAAGGGAGAAGGAGGGTTACTATGAAATGAATGTTTGTGTCCCCCGCAAAATTCAGGAAGTCCCAACTCCTAATGTGGCTGTATTAGGAGACAGGGCCTCTAAGGAGGTCATTAAGGTAAAATCAGCTCCTAAGAGTGGGATCTGACCCAACAGGATTAGGGTCTTTATAAGAGACTTCAGACCGGGCACGGTGGCTCACGCCTGTAATCCCAGCACTTTGGGAGGCCAAGGCGGGCAGATAACCTGAGGTTAGGAGTTCGAGACCAGCCTGACCAACATGGAGAAACCTCGTCTCTACTAAAAATATAAAATTAACCAGGCGTGGTGGTGCATGTCTGTACTCTCAGCTACCTGGGAGGCTGAGGCAGGAGAATCGCTTGAACCCAGGAGGCAGAGGTTGCAGTGAGCCAAGATCGTGTCACTGTGCTCCAGCCTAGGCAACAAGAGCAATACTTCATTTCAAAAATAGTACACACACTGGCACAGGCACACACAGCGACAGTCCAATGACTCTACCCCAGTACAACCTCTCCCTTATTCAGCTTAAGTTTCAACTTCCCCAAAAGGTTATCTCCAGCTTCTGCCATCTGCACTGATCTCTCTTCCTTCCTTGAAGTCCTAGAATAAAGGATAAGTTACTCATCCTAGCACTTACTCTGCACTGAGAACTGTTTTACTATGGAATATTTTATACGAAGTCAGTAACAAATACCTGAAGGAAATAAGCAGACATACCACCCTGTCCTGTACCTCAAAGCCTTCAAGTCCCGTGTACCCCATGTCAATCCCAGCCCTTAGGATCCAGAGGGAGAGTAACAGCTATAAATTCCATGGAGATCAATCTTTTGTTTTTCACTCATTTTACATTTGTCTGAATCCCTCACAACACTGTCAGGGTTGGGCTGCTCTGAGCTTGGCATACATGCACCGCACGATACACATCACTCTGCTTTTCTCCCAGTTTGGGATCTTCCCAGCGGATGCTGTCAGCAATGATGCCCTCAACTCCACCCTGTGGTGTGCATGGCCCATGCCCTCCAGGCTCCTCTCAAGGGACACAAGGGCAGTCACGACTACGCTCATTTCAAGTTCTGCACTGTCGGCTCCCTGCTCAGGGCTCCGGCTCGCATGAAATGGGCTTGCTGGGTTGGTGTGTACATACATCCTTCATTTAAACCTAATGCCAAAGTTCCATGCACAACAGCAAAGTACAAGACGGTTCCCATCACTCATGGGGCTGGCAGACCTCCCAATTTTTACAACCTGCCATTTATAACAACTTTATTTCTGTTCTTTCACAATAAAAGGTTCCACCGAATAGGATAATATTACGAAGAAACTGCTGACTTTTGTTCCTGTAAAAATAATCTAATGGTTCAAGGAAAGGGTGACAACCTTACCTATGGGAGACAGGGTGAACTGTTTGTGAATGAAGGAACAGTGCTGTGGGATTTGTTCTGGCAAACTCCAGAGTGGGGACACAGTTTGAGTAGAGAGAAGGCGGCCAAGGCTGCACGGGGTGGAGAAGAGCAGAAAGGCCAATTCCTGTTGCGTTCCACACATGGGCAGAGAGTTCCTAAGCCATCACCAAGGAGGGGGCATATCCTGGTGTCCACTCCACCCCAGCGCTGCACGTCCGGGCAGCTGGAAACACCTGCACACACTGCGCTCCAGCCTGTCTAGGATATGGCAACATAAAAGGAGAGTGTGTCCCCTACAGGAATGAGCGATACATACACAGTGTTCCCATGGCCCAGCCGTCCTCTGTCCCCAAAGCCCAGGAGTACACCTCTCCAGTGGCAGCCAAGGCTACGCAGTGATGACTATCAGAATGGGCAGCAATTTTTTACAATGTTTCTGGAGGCAAGGCCTTGGACCAGCTGTGGGGGCCTAAAAAAAGAAAAATAGGAAGAAAAGTCATCATCAGTCCAAGGAAAATGAAATCAGCACAGCTCTCCTTCATCATGTATCCCCGAGCAAAGCCTGCTCTAACTGGAAGTGCGGCATAAGTGTCTGCAGGCCACGGGGCCGGCTCTCCAGCCCTTCCCACCCAGCACCAACAGAACAGCGGGCAGCCTCCAAGTGCTCTGCGGCAAGACCAGAGCCGACGCAGGGGCAGGACAGGCTAGCCCAGTGCCACAGAGACATGCAGCCGACAGGAGGAACACCTCGCTTTAATGAAAACATGCCATGTCCCAATTTGCCACTATCCCCGTGAGGCCCAACTCCCTCATCGGTCACCTGCCTGGCCACAAAGTCAAATGAGTTTACACATAGAAAATGAATTTACAAACGGAAATCTCATGATTAGCAATGAGTTTCACTGTAAGGACTTCCTAACCTTCACAACCCAAATCTTGACAATATTACAGTTGAGACCATTAAGCGTAATATACAATAAACAGAAGCTTATCAATCTTCAGAAACCCAATGGCTTCAAGAAAGACCAGAGCTTGTGCATCTGCAGTACAGACCCTGCCCCCAAAGGGAACACTGCAGGCACAGTGCCCAGAACACTCACCAGTGTGTCACTATTGTAGGCCTGTGTGTGCACACGGCCATCGCATGACAGAATCAGGAAGCGCTTCTCTGCACAGGAAAACTGTGTGACTCCCAGGTTGGCCAGGCCTTCGCACTGGATCGGACCAATCACATTGGCATAGTATTTCCATCCTGTTAACCCCCAACCTATGACCTCTTGCAATGATCCCCGTAAGATAAGAAAGTAAACGTTTTCTTTTACAACAGCAAAAGAAAAAAAAAGACTGGGAGTAACACTGAGATATTATAAGCTAAAAACAAAGCAAATAAAGAGAAAATATGCTGATTCAAAACATCAAAATAGCTGGCACCACGCCATATTACCTCATTTAATAGGTATGAAGAAGCGACTGAACAGGTTAGTTTTCCATTTCCATCACATTTCATTTTAACAGAGCCCATTAAAAAGTAGTATCAATGACCCTTAAATACTAATAGACTTTAAAATGCTCAAACTATATCAGGGTCACCATTTTGTGCTTTAGGAGGCAAAATCCCAAAAGCCCACACGCGAGGCTGGGAGACCAGCATCCATGTTGGCGGTGAGAGAAATCAAGTTGTACAGGAGCAACCTGGTGACAACCAGCCCACACTAGGTGCATCCCCACCTGTGCATGGGCACGGGCACACACACGTGCACATATGGAGCACACGTGTTCCAGGGCAGGCCCTGCAGTGGGCACGGGCACACACACGTGCACACATGGAGCACACGTGTTCCAGGGCAGGCCCTGCAGCACTATTTGTGTTTGTTTTATTGTTGCTGTTATTGTTGTTTGAGGAGTTTCACTCTTGTTGCCTAGGCTGGAGTGCAGTGGCGCCATCTCAGCTCACTGCAACCTCCCCCTCCCGGATTCAAGTGATTCTCCTGCCTCAGCCTCC
>NW_012120822.1:28140-29063 GCF_000951035.1 Colobus angolensis palliatus
GGCCTCCCAAAGTGCTGGGATTACAGGCGTGAGCCACTGCACGGGGCCTCCTTTTTTTTAATGACTGTAAAACAAAATAAATACTCTTCATATTAGAAATAAAATGTTAGAAAAGTCGATTCAAAACTAACATTACTGTTATACCCAGGCAAAGTTCACCACCATTCCCAAAGGCAGTTTTCTCACTGACATAATGAGATACGACAGCATGCATGAGGTCCTCAGCTGGCCTGCACCCTACAGGTGCTCCACACACACAAATCACTACTACTACCATTACTATTACATAACAGATAGAATATAGAATTATACTGTCACTACTATAACCAGCATTACATACTAAGACAGCCCGCATTCAGAGTATAAAGAAGGCTGTGGAACCCCCCGCAGAAGGTGGGAGAGCCTGGGGCTGTGGATAAAGGGGAGCTCTCTGGGGCTGTGCTACCTGAACCTGGAACCTGGGCCCCCAGGTTGCGTCCCCAGGCCTGTAAACCTCAGCTTGCTCATCACTCACTCTCAACATGGGTAACACCTTCAACTGCAAACACGTTTAAAACCACAAGCCAGCTTCCCCCATCAATACCAGAAAAGGCAAGTCTCCACACGGGCCCAGGATGAGAACCTAGAAGTGGTACTAGCTACAAAACACATGGAGAACGTGGTTCCTGCACACACCGTACGAGACGTCGGAGAGCTACACAGTGGAGGCAAACAGGGCGTAGCCAGACGGTCTCAATGGCCCATGACAACAACCGCGGTCTGTCGCAGATCAATGGCAAGCTCGTTGTCTTGTGGAAGGGTGAGGTACCTCAGGAAACTCTCGCTGGGGCTCAGAGGGCCAGACAAAAGCTAGAAAGGAAAAGTAAACAGACATTCAGAAATGGAGGGAAAAATTAAAGTAACACAATTAGCCCTTAATAAAA
>NW_012120822.1:29113-29541 GCF_000951035.1 Colobus angolensis palliatus
CTAAAACTCCCAACCTCAGGTGATCCAACCACCTCGGCCTCCCAAAGTGCTGGGATTACAGGCGTGAGTCACCGCACCAGGCCCTCAGCACTATTTGTATAGCAACACTGTGGCAATAAGCCCAAGTATCCACCAAAAAGAGATTCACTAAACAAAGATACACAAAACACACATCAGCACACTGAATACTAAGTTGCTTTATAAAAACAAAGAGCGACACTCTGATAAAGTACTCCAGTACATATGGTTAGTAAAAAACACACAACACAAGTAATGCAACATGCTACCACTAGGTACTCATTCCAGAGAACAAGGAGGTTACAGAGGAGACTGAAAAGTTGAGGAAGCAGGTGGGAAACTGGGTAGAAGGGGTGGGCAGGGGAAGCGACAGTGTGTCTCTGCCTAGGTTTGATTTTTGAACCATGTGA
>NW_012120822.1:35506-35842 GCF_000951035.1 Colobus angolensis palliatus
AAACTCTGACTCAAAAAAACCAGACTTTTTTTCTCTTTTCGAATTTGAGGCGAAAAAATGTAATTGCCTATTTAAAGCAAAAACAAAAACAGCATACTGTGGGGTTTATACCATGTTTCACTTGGACATATGATATAGCAACACAACCAACCAAGAACAGGTCAGAAGCAGGAAGCTGTGGTCAGAGCACTGCCCTGTGGCTCAGGCAGTGTAATACCATTTGAAAGTGGACAGTGGGCCAGGCACTGTGGCTCACGTCTGTGGTCCTGGCACTTTGGGTGGTCGAAGTGGGCAGATTACGAGGTCAGGAGATCGAGACCATCCTGGCTGGCATGG
>NW_012120822.1:41042-41251 GCF_000951035.1 Colobus angolensis palliatus
CCGCTTTTCAGAATGTCATACCGTTAGTCAGTTTCTGCAAATGTCCCGCCCCGAAAAGTTACTACACACATCATTAACTGAATGTTTGACAACTTAAAATACATCAATCATATCTGTTACAGATCCAGTACAATTTTCATAAAGAAACCAATATATCGGCCGGGAGCGGTGGCTCGCGCCTGTAATCCCAGCACTTTGGGCAGCTGAGG
>NW_012120822.1:41964-42282 GCF_000951035.1 Colobus angolensis palliatus
GCTAACACGGTGAAACCCCATCTCTACTAAAAATACAAAAAATTAGCTGGGCGTGGTGGCGGGCACCTGCAGTCCCAGGCACTCAGGAGGCTGAGGCAGGACAGTGGTGTGAACCCGGGAGGCAGAGCTTGCAATGAGCTGAGATTGTGCCACCGCACTCCAGCCTGGGTGACAGAGCGAGACTCCGTCTCAAAAAAAAAAAAAAAAGAAACCAATATATCAAATTACTTAAAGCATGTCTTCCAAAATGATGTTTCATTAACTTCCTAGTAGATTTCACAACTGAGAAACTTAGTCTTTGATATTCACCTACTTCAA
>NW_012120822.1:46173-46688 GCF_000951035.1 Colobus angolensis palliatus
TTCGACAGTCACCAGGAAGCAGACAAGAACCCTAAGTACACCTCAAGTGTTATTCTCAGGAGCATAAATTAGAACACTTTACAACAGCTAAAGCAGGATGAAGTCACTGAAGGCCATGAAAACAAGAATAATTAGCACCACCAGCTCAAAGACCACACCACATCAGCTTCAATATTTGTGTACTCCTCCTTTCACTACTGTAGGGTTCAAAGTATAGATAGAGAAAACTGAACACACATTGCCCAAAAACACTGCTTATAGAATGCTGGAGAGAAGGGACACAAGACCTCCCACTGGCCAGGTGTGGTGGCTCACGCCTGTAATCCCAGCACTTTGAGAGGTCAATGCAGGAGGATCACTGGAACCTAGGAGTTCTAGACTAGCCTGGTCAACACAGCAAAACCCCGCCTCTACTAAAATTACAAAATTAGGCTGGGCGCAGTACCTCATATCTGTAATCCTAGCACTTTGGGAGGCCGAGGTGAGAGGATCACTTGAGGTCAGGAGTTTGAGAC
>NW_012120822.1:46738-47140 GCF_000951035.1 Colobus angolensis palliatus
ATAAATGGGAGAAAAAAGCAGCTAATAGAAAAGTGAAAATGAGCCAGGTGCGGTGGCTCACACCTGTAATCCCAGCACTTCAGGAGGCCGAGGTGGACGGATCACTTGAGGTCAGGAGTTTGAGACCAGCCTGGCCAACATGGTGAAACCCCATCTCTGCTAAGAATACAAAAATTGGCCGGCCATGGTGGCAGCCACCTGTAAATCCCAGCAACTCAGGAGGCTGGGGCAGGAGAATTGCTTGAACCCGGGAGGCGGAGGTTACAGTGAGCTGGAATCTCGCCACTATACTCCATGCACTCCAGCCTGTGCAACAGAACAAGACTCCATCTCAAAAAAAAAAAAAAAGGGAAAATAACCTAATATCTCCTACACAAAGCATCTGGCCTAACAACAAAACAT
>NW_012120822.1:47190-49610 GCF_000951035.1 Colobus angolensis palliatus
TACAAAATTAGGCTGGGCGCAGTACCTCATATCTGTAATCCTAGCACTTTGGGAGGCCGAGGTGAGAGGATCACTTGAGGTCAGGAGTTTGAGACCAGCCTGGCCAAAATGGTGATACCGCATCTCTACTAAAAATGTGGCTCACGCCTGTAATCCCAGCACTTTGGGAGGCCGAGGCGGGCGGATCACAAGGTCAGGAGTTCAAGACCAGCCTGACCAACATGGTGAAACCCCGTCTATACTACAAAGTCAAAAATTAGCCGGGAGTGCTGGCGTGCGCCTGTAATCTCAGCTGCTCAGAAGGCTGAGGCAGAGAATCGCTTGAACCTGGGAGGTGGAGGTTAGTGGTGGTGGGTACCTGTAATGCCAGCTACTCGGGAGGCTGAGGAAGGAGAATTGCTTGAACCTGGAAGGCGGAGGTTGCAGTGAGCTGAGATCACGCCACTATACTCCAGCCTAGGCGACAAGGTGAGACTGCATCTGGAAAAAAAAAAAAGTTAATAGTTCTCATTAATATTAAAGTTTCAAAGAAATTCAACAAACATGTATTTAACATTCAGCATATTCAAAGCACTTTTATGCTAAAGTAATAAAGGTAACTTCTAAAAAAAACTTTAGAAAAACCTATCACACACATATAACTAATCAATGCAAATCAGGCTTTGGAAAGGGTCATGAGAAAATATCTAGGTCCAGGGGCTGGGCGTGGTGACTCACACCTGTAATCCCAGCATGTTGAGAGGCTGAGGCAGGAGAATTGCTTGAACCCGGGAGGCAGAAGTTGCAGTGAGCCAAGATCACACCACTGCACTTCAGCCTGGGAGACAAGAGCAAGACTCCATCTCAAAAAAAAAAAAAAATTAGCCAGGTGTGGTGGCGACACCTGTAATCCCAGCTACTCGGGAGGTTGAGGCAGAATCCCTTGACCTTGGGAGGCAGAGGTTGCAGTGAACCAAGATAGCACCACTGCACCACTTGGGCAACAGAGCAAGACCCTGTCTCAGAAAATAAAATAAAATATTCATAGTCTGAAAAACAGAATTTGGGGCCAGGCACGGTGGTTCACACCTGTCATCCCAGCACTTTGGGAGGCCAAGGTGGGTGGATCAAGAGTTCAGGTCAGGAGTTCAAGACCAGCCTGTACAACATAGTGAAATCCCATCTCTACTAAAAATACAAAAATTAGCCGGGCATGGTGGCAGGCGCCTGTAGTCCCAGCTACTTGGGAGGCTGAGGCAAGAGAATCATTTGTACTCGGTGGCGGAGGTTGCAGTGAGCCGAGATGGCACCACTGCATTCCAGCCTGCGCAACACAGTGAGATTCTGTCTCAAACAAAAAAGAATGGAATTTGACATGTATAAATCTACAAATATTTTCTAATAATAAAAAACACACAACATTCCACACTAAAAATAAAAACATTTACTGAATGCCAAAAAAAACCTCCCTAAAAACCCTAATCAGTTGGGATCTATGTAAAGAACAATTATGCTCTGCTTTCTAACCATGATTTTTAGAAGAACGAAGGACAAAAAAAATCATGAAACATGGGCCAGGCGTGGAAGCTCATGTCTGTAATCCTAGCACTTTGGGAGGCCGAGGTGGGCGGATCATGAGGTCAGGAGTTCAAGACCACCCTGGCCAATATGGTGAAAGTCCGTCTCTACTAAAAATACAAAAATTAGGGCCGGGCGCGGTGGCTCACGCTCCCAGCACTTTGGGAGGCCAAGGTGGATCACGAGGTCAGGAGATCGAGACCATCCTGGCTAACATGGTGAAACCCCATCTCTACTAAAAATACAAAAAATTAGCCGTGTGTGGTGGCAGGCACCTATAATCCCAGCTACTTGGGGGGCTGAGGCAGGAGAATGGCGTGGACCCAGGAGGCAGAGCTTGCAGTGAGCTGAGATCGTGCCACTGCACTTCAGCCTGGGTGACAGAGTGAGACTCCACCTCAAAAAAAAAAAATTAGCTGGGCGAGGTGGAGGGCGCCTGTAATCCCAGCTACTCAGGAGGCTGAGGCAGAGAACTGCTTGAACCCAAGAGGCAGAGGTTGCCAGGATCAAGCCACTGCACTCCAGCCTGAGCGACAGAGCAAGACTCCCTCTCAAGAGGAAAAAACTACAACAAAAAAATTCATCAAATGTAATGAATAAAACACATACTTTGGATTTTTCCATGTACTTAACTTTTGAGTATCTTTTGCAACTATTCTTTCACAGAAAACACTTCTGGAAACGTTTTAATTTATTAACAAATCAGTATTTGAGGACGAGGAAGAGGTTAAAAGTTTTAAAACTATAATCAATTACTGACACGTGCAAAAAAAAAAAAGGTTGCTGATTCCTGTCAGGGAAGGCACTGTCACATGGACACTGTCAGCCTCGCCATCCAGAGGTCCAGCAAGGGAAAATTTCAA
>NW_012120822.1:55460-57154 GCF_000951035.1 Colobus angolensis palliatus
CGGCGTGCGGACACAGCCTCCCAGCAGCCGCTGGCTCAGCCCACGACCCCAGCGCCTCTAACTGCCCTAGGGGCGGGCCTATGCGAGACTACCGCGCACCCCCCGCCCCCCCCCGCGTACGGCCAATCGCAACGGGGCTGCTCCATGGGCGCAGCCAATGGTGAAGAGGAGCGCTTCGCCGTCCTCCAGACTCTCCCGCTTCCTGCAATCCCGCTTATCTTCCTACTTGGAGCTCACTGTCAGAGGCCAGGGTCAAGCGCGGGCGCCGGAAGGTGGGATTTCCGTCGCACGTGATCACCCACGCCCCCACTCCCACGGGAGACTGAAGTTTATAAGAAATACTGTGTGTTGTTACATATTTCAAAAACTGTCATGCTATCAGTTTTATAAATGTCAAAATAGTTAAGCAACTCAATTAGTTTTATAAACTTCAAAATATTTAAAATAAGCAACATAATTTTATGATTTAGGAACACCTACACATGAAGAGTTTTCAAAAAGTTTTTGGGGCTAGTTTACTTTTTCCAACTATACTTTAAGATAATCCCAGGGAGGATGCTCTTAGCCCAGGAGTTCCAGACTGGCCTGGGCAGCATGTGAAACTCGGTCTCTCTCTTTTTTTTTTTTCTGGAGGCGATTTTAGCTCTTGTTGCCCAGGCTGCTGTGCAGTGGGGTGGGGGCTCGGCTGCCCATGGCCTCAGCCTCCCGGGTTTGGGTGGTTCTCCTGCCTCAGCCTACTGAGTGGCTGGGATTGCAGGTGTGAGCCACCATGCCTGGCTGTTTGTATTTTAATTAATTAATTAATTTTTTGGTGGAGAGGGGTTTCTCCGTGTACATCAAGCTGGTATCAAACTCCCGACCTCAGGTTATCCGCTGGCTTTGGCCTCCCGGGGTATTTGGATTAGCCAGGACCCTCTTCTAGCACTGCTCTAAGCCTTTTCCTGCTCTGAAATAGCTACTATTGTTACTGCCATTGTAGAGAAAACAGATGCCAGAGGTTGTTGTGGAAGGGCCACGGAAACTAACTATGAAATTGACTTGTTGTAAGTTTCCAACTGAAAGGTTCTTCCTGCTCTGCTCCTTACATTGCCACATTTTAATTAACACCTCTCTTAAAATACTGGTCCTTTCTATATTTGGAGGGACTCCTCTTGCAGTTTCCAGTTTTTTCCTTGCAGGAGGCCTTTGATCACAAGATCACCTGCATTTTCTGTCAGTTTAAGTTTAGACATTGTTCAGTTGGGAATGTAAATATGAGCAAACAGGTATCTGATTGAAATAGATAACCTAGAAAAAATCACTTATGAGTAAGTCAAGAAAATGTGAACTCTGGATTTTTGGCTACTTCCCGAATGTATTACTTTTTTGGTGTTTAATGGCATTGCAAATATATTTATTTTTAAAAATTCTTTGTCTTCTACAGATACATATACGGTAATTAAAAAATGATATGATGTTTACAGGTTTTAATTCAAAATAATTCAGAGGAAGAAGGAATGTATATAAATGAAGTGGGAATATAAATGAAACAAAGCTGGCTGTGGCCAGGTGCAGTGGCTCACATCTGTAATCCCAGCACTTTGGGAGGCCAAGGCAGGTGGATGACCTGAGGTCAGGAGTCCAAGACCGGCCTGGCCAACGTGGTGAAACCCCATCTCTAGTAAAAATACAAAAATTATCCGGATGTGGTGCCA
>NW_012120822.1:61059-62922 GCF_000951035.1 Colobus angolensis palliatus
CAGGATGGTCTCGATCTCCTGACCTCATGATCCGCCCGTCTCGGCCTCCCAAAGTGCTGGGATTACAGGCTTGAGCCACTGCGCCCGGCCTATCACTTTTTTTTTTACAGGAACTATAGCTATTTGCAAGTACATATAAAACTACAATGTTACATATAAACTACCAATTAAGAATTTTTTAAGAAATGAGACTAATCTAGCAACTTTATTTAAATGTTTAACTTAAGGGAATAATTAAGGATGTCCATACAAAAGGATTTAGCCGTGATATGAGAATGTTCACCCTGGCAAATCAATGGAAATTATTAAACGTGCAAAAGGGAACTGTTGGAATAAATTGCAATACCTTCATATGATCGTATATCATAACCTTTTAAAATGGTATTAAAGAGTTGCATAAATTGACTTAAACACATATTTGTAACACATCACTGAATAGGAGAAATACAGGCCAGCAAAGAACATAGAGTTGGTCCACTTTCTACAAAACAAAGACTAATAGCACGACAGCAGGGAAGGGGGAATGTGTCAACGTATACTTGTGTATATGTATATATATGCATAGCAAGTAGGAACTTGAAAGGATATATATCAAATTGTTTACACAGATTACCTCAGAGAGGTAAATAACTTTGGCCTTTGGTGTTCTGTATTCCACATATTCTGAATTTTCTTCTTTTATTTAAACAGAGACGGGTTCTTAGCCAGGAGCAGTGGCTCACATGTGTAATCCCAGCACTTTGGGAGGCTGAGGAGGGTGGATTGCTTGAGGCCAGGAGTTGGAGACTAATCTGGCCAACACAGCAAAACTCTGTCTCTACTAAATATTCAAAAATTAGCCAGGTGCAGTGGCTCATACCTGTAACCCAGGAGGCTATAGGCATGAGAATTGCTTGAACCAGGAGGCGGAGGTTGCAGTGAGCTGAGATTGCACCACTGCACTCCAGTCTGGGAAACAGACCAAGACTTTCTCAACAACAACAACAACAAAAAAACAACAAAACAGTAATAAAGAGAAAACCTTACGGACAGGAGCAATGTCTCATGCCTATAATCCCAGTGCTTTGGGAGGTCAAGATGGGAGAATCACTTCAGGCCAGAAGTTCAAGACCAGCATGGGCAACATAGCAAGACCTTTTCTCTACAAAAAAATTTAAAAACTAGCCAGGCATAGTAGTGCATGCTTATACTCCCAGCTACCTGGGAGGCTGAGGTGGGAGGATCACTTGACCATGAGAGTTGGAGGTTGCAGTGAGCTGCGATCACACCACCAGGGAGCCATGACCCCATCCCCGCCTCCTTCCTCTGTCCTATGCTAGCAATAAATAAGTTTCCCAGCCACGAATAATTATTAGAACCTCCTCCCCATGTGCCAGCTTCAACCTCTGCTAGGTACGATACAGGGGCGGCCCTACCCTCTGGAATCTACAAAACACTACACAGACACAATATGTACCCTGGGGAAGAAGGGCCACCCCAGCAGCCCGTACCCTGGCCTGGTCCACAGTTAGCCCCACTGTCCTTCCTCAGCTGCCTCTCTGAATAAGGAGATGGGAGCCCCCCTGAGGGAAAAGTTGCTATGGTGAGAGAAAGGAGGCCGTCAGACCTCCTCCAAACAAACCAACTCCACCAGCCTCTGGCTCTTAAATAACAATCATCCTCATCCAGAAATTTAAGGACTCAGCCCTAGTCAAGGTGACAAAGGGTCTGTTTGTCTTTCCTCATTACACAGAGGTCTTGTCTTGCTACCCTAATTGTAAAGGGGTGACTGGGAAGGGGTGGTAGGGACATGGTGGCGGTGGACTCCAGCCGCACTTCTCCAGGCTTTCCTGACAGGAGCCTGCTTTTCATTTTTATTTTTAT
>NW_012120822.1:64665-65130 GCF_000951035.1 Colobus angolensis palliatus
TAAGCAAATCGAAAGCTGCCTTACACTGAATGAGGAAGAGCACAAATACTTGGCTGAATGAGGTATCGCAAAAGACTGTGTGCACTTTGAAGAAAAGACTTAGGTTATTATCATATGATTGCCATTCTTTTTAGCTTTTTCTTAAATATATGACAAATACCTACAAAAAGAGTGGAATTGCAGTTAATACGGTAAATTTATTTTCCAGGCGGACATTCAGCTGAAATACGCCAGTGTGTGATTTAACTCATCGGCACCTGATGAACACAGTATTGTCAGATTGGTCACAGATGCTAAACACTCTCTGAAGGTCATGCCCAGTCACTGATGTTTATCAGGGTAAAAGTGAAGTGATTTCAATGACAAAAGCACCTTCGAAATAATTTATCCATGTATTAGGTAAACCCAGTTTCAGAATGATAAAGAAAAAAAATTACACAAAATAATGTGGCTAATTCCCAGTGG
>NW_012120822.1:65930-66564 GCF_000951035.1 Colobus angolensis palliatus
AATAATGTGGCTAATTCCCAGTGGTCCAATGTCTAGCCTGAGGGTTTAAAATGGACTTAAACTAACTGTCTTTAAACTGAACTCAAAGAATGCAAAAGCGGGAAGTTCAGAAAATAAAAGGCAAGAACAGGACTTTAAGTGCATTTTAAACCCACGGGCTAGAAATTGTAGCACTGTTAATTAGTCGCATTATTTGGTCTAACATTTTTTCTTTATCATTCTGAAACTGGGCTTATCTAATACATTGATACATTCATACAATTTGGAAGAGTGAGTTGAAGTCACAAGGACCCAATATTTGCGCTCTTTCAGTGAATGCAGGCAAATCTGTTCTTCCATCAGTAAAATCGTATTTTGGTCTCCTGTTAATGTCATATTTATAAAAGTGTCATGACGATGCCAAATGCTGAAAATGGAGATGGTCTAGTAACTAGAAATCCCCACCCCAGGCAGCACACGTACATATCTCCCTACATGCTAATACTGTGTTGTGTTTTGGAACACAGACATTAGAACGTCATGAAGTTTTAACTGTTGAGTCTTTCCCAAGCATCATCAAGTTATGGTTTAGGCAATGTGTGACTGAAATTCATTCATTCCTCATGCATAGGCACAATCACATAAATATTGCACA
>NW_012120822.1:66614-68397 GCF_000951035.1 Colobus angolensis palliatus
TAAAATCGTATTTTGGTCTCCTGTTAATGTCATATTTATAAAAGTGTCATGACGATGCCAAATGCTGAAAATGGAGATGGTCTAGTAACTAGAAATCCCCACCCCAGGCAGCACACGTACATATCTCCCTACATGCTAATACTGTGTTGTGTTTTGGAACACAGACATTAGAACGTCATGAAGTTTTAACTGTTGAGTCTTTCCCAAGCATCATCAAGTTATGGTTTAGGCAATGTGTGACTGAAATTCATTCATTCCTCATGCATAGGCACAATCACATAAATATTGCACAACATACGTCCCTAATTGAAACCAAGAGGTACAAAAACATATTTCAGTCTTCGTAAAGAAGTTTGTGAGGAAATACCACTCTGTGATTTTGCAGACACGTTTCCTGATAACACACTGACATTCACAAACAATAGATTGCACTGCGGTTTCTAAACATTTTAAGTTTCATAAACTTCTCCTTGATTTTCAAAGATAGTATAATACTGTCTACTAAAACTCCTTTTGTTTCAACTAAGTACTCCTGCATATATTAGTTTATGATAATGTTTGTTATTATTTTTGAAAGTGTTTTCCATTCAAGGAAAAGAAGTAAATTCCTATGTCAGAGTAACCAAGGTGGTTGAAGAATAGGTATTAGCCAGAGAGGTCTAGATGGTAAAAGCAGTCTTTAAGCCTCAAAGAAGCTCCGTGAACAGAAAGGAAAGCCAGGCGTCACACAGCTTTCCTTCACTCTAAATCATTCTTGACTAGAGTCTGTATGCCTGTTCCAGGGACATGAAACTCTTAAAGGATTTCTTATGATCCGTACTAAGTACATTAAGAAGAATGCCAGCCAGCGCCCTTTTGTGTCCTGGGCACTATAGTCATGTGATTAAAACAGGGAACATGAACTCTAACTTTCAAATACATTCCAGATACCAATGCTCTAAGCTAGGAAAGGTTTTCCACATCCACAGTCCATGATGGGAGCCTTTCATTCCTCAGAAATAATCCCTTTTTAGGTCATGGAAAAAGAGTACAACTGCTGCAGCTCGTGATGCAACATCTTCATGAGCCCAGAGCGCACACAAATCCTAAGGGAACTACCATAGTACAGCGCTCATTCCTGGCGCCGGAACCAATGAAACACACTCTATCCCGCACATACCTGCCGGAGCAGGCCACTGTCCTCTTCTGCGAGATTTAAAAAACTCCCCAAAAACGTTATTACTCCCATCACCAGTACACAGAAAATGGGGGAAAGGCTGTTTCCAGTTCTCAGCCTTTAAACAACTCTAAATACCAGTACTCATAGTGGCATATTACAAAGTAATCAACAGTGCACACTTAGGGGCAAACACATATTGAGCTAATGAAGAGCTCACTGTGATTAAGATTGGATCAAATAATAGTAAAACATAAGCAAATTTTCTCTGAATTCTGTCACGAATATGCATGCTGCGATAACATTAAAAAAGCATGGCAGCCTATTCCAAACGGTAAGAACAGTTTTGTGCAAACAGTGGGTCTTTGGGTGTTTGAACTCCCACCACGTAAGGGCAAACTCGATATGCATGCTAATGGCCTACAATTATGAAATTAAAAAAGAGAAATGCTAAAGGATGCCAGAGTGAACCTCAGTGAAGGCCACAGAGACCCACTCTCTTTTAATTTTTTACAAATAAACTTAAACTATAAATTAGAAGCACAAATAATCATGAGTGTCTCGAACATTCAAATGAAGTAAATGGATTGTGTAGGAGATTAACCCCATAACTTTGTTTCTTTTTCA
>NW_012120822.1:69228-70886 GCF_000951035.1 Colobus angolensis palliatus
CCCCTGCCTCTGTTATGAGGTGACGAACATTCCTGCGGGAGGACAGGGCTCAGATGCTGGGGCCCCTCCGAAGGCCCTGCAGCTCCCCCTGCCGTGTCCTGGCCTCCCACTCACTGACGGCATCTCTCCCTCCAGTAATGGATGAATCGCAATTCCTGTTTCTTCACCAGCTCACTCAGGACCGCCGTCTTCTCCCGGTGGTCCATAATGCCACTCTGGAGCCAAAATAATGGGGTCACATCTTGGCAGCAACCTGCCCTCAGGTAGCATTTTCAAGTCATGGCGAAGCTGGAGGTGAGTCCTGGCATGGGCCAGCTTCCCTATGACTTCCTCAGGGCCCAGTGGTCTCCCCACTCACAGACTCGCCCCCAGTCCCTGGGGCTGGGACCGCTGCCTCTGGCTCCTTCCGGGCCGAGGCCACCCAGTGAGCCAGGCGCTGGCAGCACACCCTCTGCTCTTTCACCTGCTCTCATAACCATGCCTGCTCCTCCTGGGCACTGGCTCCAGTGGAGTTGAAAAATGCCACCTGAGGGCAAGACATGCACATTCTTATAGGGGCATACACAGAACAAATGGCGCAGAAAGGTGGAGCACAGCCCCTTCCCTTGGGGCCTCAGAGAGTGCACCTGTTGCTCACAGGGGAAATGGTGTCTGACCACTGGCTCTCGGAAGGGGTGAGGGTGCAGAGAAATCAGAAGGCAGGGAAAGTAAGAGCATAAAAGGGTTTTCGAGGGACCAGAGAGGAAGGTGGCAAAATAGGTGCAGGGGGAGTCAGGCTCACCATGGCCTCCCAGCTGTCCAGGTCCTCCTCCTCACTGTCCAGATGTCCTCCTCCATCTCCTGTGGGGGGTGGCCAGAGGGCTCCTCAGACAACCCAACAAGGCAGGTACTGTGGGCCCACCTCTGCCCCCACCCTCACTATGTAACCCTTGAGCCAGCCCTCCCAGAGAGGAATGAGCTGCTGTTCTTTATTTTTCCTTTTAAGAACCAAGATCTTGCTATACCGCCCAGGCACAGTCCCACTACCGGTCGGTGCAGGAGTTCTGACCTGCTCCCTTTCTGACCTGGGCCAGTTCAGTCATCCTTAGGCAACTTGGTGGCCCCCCACTCCCAGGAGGTCACCATATTGATGCCGAACTTAGTGCAGGCACCCAATTGGCATAATGATCAGCTGTTCTAAAGGTCTCTTCCAACTCCTCAATCCTGTGCTGCTCACAGTCCCCCCTTCCTCCTGGGGCTCTCTCCTCTTCCTCTGAGGTGGTCTCCCGTACCTTCCCCAGGGAGAGCCATGAGGTTCAACGGGGCATTCAGCTGCTGGATCTGCTGGCTGGCAGCTTCCAGGCGCTCCTATGGGGCCAGGAAAGAGTGAGAAGGCATGGAGTTTGCCAGGTCGTCCCCCTCACGGCCCCGTCTTCAGCAGCTCCCTCCCCTAGGTCTCCTGCAACTTTTGGCAGGCCATCTCGGCCACTGGTTTGCCCCAAGATTCCTGCTGCTGCAGCTGGTTCATTAGCTGGGTCTGCTGCAGTAACTGCCTGTGCAGCACCTCCTTCTCAGAGGTCAGCCGCTGATAGGCGGCCACCTGCTGCTGATAGGTGGCCACGGACTGCTGCAAGTGACCCAGGTAATGGTCTGGCTGCTGCTGCACACTCTGAGCCTCT
>NW_012120822.1:72418-72731 GCF_000951035.1 Colobus angolensis palliatus
TACCATCCTTCTTGTCTTTCTTCAAGGTGCAAACCTGCCCAAAGCACACGGGAAAAGGGGCCTGGAGAGAGGGGCTGGTGGCTGGACAGGCTGCCGTCTCCCTCTCTGCCCCCGCCTCCACAAAGCCCAGACCCATGACCACCTCTGGCTATACTATTCCCATGTTACAGACGCTTAGAAAGATCCAGTGACCTATCTAAGATGGGAGAGCTGAACGGTCAGACCTCACCTCCTGCCACATTTTTCTCATCCTCTGCTGCCACCGGGCCCTCTCTCCTTTTAGATGTTGAGCATATTCATCTCTCTCTAGCTG
>NW_012120822.1:72781-73086 GCF_000951035.1 Colobus angolensis palliatus
CTGCTGCCGGCGCCCACCCTCACGCCCACCCCCACCCCCGCAGAGATGTCGCACACCCTACCTTCATCTCCTCCCTGTGCTGGACCAGCCTGATAATGTCCTCCTCCCATTGCTGCGTCTTCGGCATTGCCCCCTGCCTCTGTTATGAGGTGACGAACATTCCTGCGGGAGGACAGGGCTCAGACGCTGGGGCCCCTCCGAAGGCCCTGGAGCTCCCCCTGCCGTGTCCTGGCCTCCCACTCACTGATGGCATCTCTCCCTCCAGTAATGGATGAATCGCAATTCCTGTTTCTTCACCAGCTCAC
>NW_012120822.1:73136-74626 GCF_000951035.1 Colobus angolensis palliatus
AGCTCCCCCTGCCGTGTCCTGGCCTCCCACTCACTGATGGCATCTCTCCCTCCAGTAATGGATGAATCGCAATTCCTGTTTCTTCACCAGCTCACTCAGGACCGCCGTCTTCTCCCGGTGGCCCATAAAGCCGCTCTGGAGCCAAAATAATGGGGTCACATCTCGGCAGCAACCTGCCCTCAGGTAGCATTTTCAAGTCATGGCGAAGCTGGAGGTGAGTCCTGGCATGGGCCAGCTTCCCTATGACTTCCTCAGGGCCCGGTGGGTCTCCCCACTCACAGACTCGCCCCCAGTCCCTGGGGCTGGGACCCCTGCCTCTGGCGCCTTCTGGGCCGAGGCCACCCAGTGAGCCAGGCGCTGGCAGCACACCCTCTGCTCTTTCAGCCGCTCTCATAACCGTGCCTGCTCCTCCTGGGCACTGGCTCCAGTGGAGCTGAAAAATGCCACCTGAGGGCAAGACGTGCGCATTCTTATAGGGGCATACACAGAACAAATGGGGCAGAGAGGTGGAGTGCAGCCCCTTCCCTTGGGGCCTCAGAGAGTACACCTGTTGCTCACAGGGGAAATGGTGTCTGACCACTGGCTCTCGGAAGGGGTGAGGGTGCAGAGAAATCAGAAGGCAGGGAAAGTAAGAGCATAAAGGGGTTTTCGAGGGACCAGAGAGGACGGTGGCAAAATAGGTGCAGGGGGAGTCAGGCTCACCATGGCCTCCCAGCTCTCCAGGTCCTCCTCCTCACTGTCCAGATGTCCTCCTCCATCTCCTGTGGGGGGTGGCCAGAGGGCTTCTCAGACAACCCAACAAGGCAGGTACTGTGGGCCCAACTCTGCCCCCACCCTCACTATGTAACCCTGAGCCAGCCCTCCCCAGAGAGGAATGAGCTGCTGTTCTTTATTTTTCTTTTTAAGAACCAAGATCTTGCTATACTGCCGAGGCACAGTCCCACTACCGGTCAGTGCAGGAGTTCTGACCTGCTCCGTTTCTGACCTGGGCCAGTTCAGCCATCCTTAGGCAACTTGGTGGCCCCCCGTTCCCAGGAGGTCACCATATTGATGCCAAACTTAGTGCAGGCACCCAGTTGGCATAATGACCAGCTGTTCTAAAGGTCTCTTCCAACTCCTCAATCCTGTGCTGCTCACAGTCCCCCCTTCCTCCTGGGGCTCTCTCCTCTTCCTCTGAGTGGTCTCCTGTACCTTCCCCAGGGAGAGCCATGAGGTTCAATGGGGCATTCAGCTGCTGGCTCTGCTGGCTGGCAGCTTCCAGGCGCTCCTAAGGGGCCAGGAAAGAGTGAGAAGGCACGGAGTTTGCCAGGTCGTCCCCCTCACAGCCCCGTCTTCAGCAGCTCCCTCCCCTAGGTCTCCTGCAACTTTTGGCGGGCCATCTCGGCCACCGGTTTGCCCCAAGATTCCTGCCGCTGCAGCTGGTTCATTAGCTGGGTCTGCTGCAGTAACTGCCTGTGCAGCGCCTCCTTCTCAGAGGTCAGCTGCTGATA
>NW_012120822.1:77260-77949 GCF_000951035.1 Colobus angolensis palliatus
CCCCACCTCCACAAAGCCCAGACCCATGACCACCTCTGGCTGTACTATTCCCATGTTACAGACACTTAGAAAGATCCAGTAACCGATCTAAGATGGGAGAGCTGAACGCTCAGACCTCACCTCCTGCCACATTTTTCTCATCCTCTGCTGCCACCAGGCCCTGTCTCCTTTTAGATGTTGAGCATATTCATCTCTCTCTAGCTGGGCTTGTTTAAGAGACTCCCTCATCTGCAAGAATGGGCACAGAAGTTAGGAAGGGCTGTCACTGGTCCTCACCTGCTCCTGGCCACTGGGATCATTTTCCTTCCACATCTCTCCCTCTGCAAAACCTCACCCGTGTCAGGCGTTTTCTCAGCCATGCCTTCTCCTGTATGGACTGCTCTAACTGCCACTCAATAAGTGCTTGACTGCGGCTTGAGAACTGGATGGTGAAGAGTGAGAAGTTTCCGTCTGGTGAGCCCGGGCCATTCCACACAGTGCCCCTTAAAAGGGCTATCGCTAGGCTCAATATACAACTCGGTCAGTAAAGATCAAGGCATTTCCAAGCCTGTGGTCTGGTTTTTAAAAGAACTCAGTAAAGTTGGAAGGGACAGGGAAAGAGATCGAATTTACAGCTGGCTAACGGAGGCCCAGAGAGATCAAATAATATTGCTATTGTTATTACTGTTATTATTACCACTGTCTGAACC
>NW_012120823.1:0-1964 GCF_000951035.1 Colobus angolensis palliatus
GAAAAAGAAAAAGAAAAACTCCTCAACATCACTAATGATCAGGGAAATGCAAATCAAAACACAATGCAATACGACCTTACTCCTTCAAGAATGGCCATAATAAAAAAAAAATAGATGTTGGCGTGGATGTGGTGAAAAGGAACAGTTCTACACTGTTGGCGGGAAGGTAAACTAGTACAACCACTATGGAAAAGAGTGTGGAGATTCCTTAAAGAACCAAAAGTAGGCCAGGCATGGTGGTTTATGCCTATAATCCCTGCACTTTGGGAGGCCGAGGTAGGTGAATAACCTAAGGTCAGGAGTTCAAGACCAGCCTGGCCAACATGACAAAACACTGTCTTTACTAAAAATACAAAAACTAGCTGGGCGTGGTGGGGCATGCATATAGTACCAGCCACTTGGGAGGCTGAGGCACAAGAATGGCTTGAACATGGAGACAGAGGTTGCAGTCAGCCGAGACTGTGCCAATGAATTCCAGCGTGGGTGACAGAGCAAGACTGTATCTTTCACCCCCAAAATAAACAAATAAATAAAAATTTTAAAAAGAACTAAAAGTTGGCCAGGCGCAGTGGCTCACGCCTGTAATCCCAGCACTTTGGAAGGCCGAGGTAGGCAGATCACGAGGTCAGGAGATCGAGCCCATCCTGGCTAACATAGTGAAGCCCCGTCTCTACTAAAAAAAACAAAAAACTAGCCGGGCGTGGTGGCGGGCGCCTGTAGTCCCAGCTACTCGGGAGGCTGAGCCAGGAGAATGGCGTGAACCTGGGAGGCGGAGCTTGCAGTGAGCCGAGATCGCGCCACTGCACTCCAGCCTGGGTGACAGAGCGAGACTCTATCTCAAAAAAAAAAAAAAAAAAAAAAAAAAAAAAAAAAAAAAAAAAAAAAAAAAAGATTGACGTAAAATAAACATCAGTTTCTGAAAAAAAAAAATGCAGTCTGAAGTGTTGAAGGGTAAAATTCACTGATTTCTGTAACTTCTTTAGTTTTTTGTTTTTTTTTCTTGGTTTGGTTTGGTTTCGTTTTGAGACGGAGTCTCGCTCTGTCGCCCAGGCTGGAGTGCCGTGGTGCGATCTCGGCTCTGAAGTGTTGAAGGATAAAATGCACTGATTTCTGTAACATCGTTTGTTTTTTGTTTCTTTTTGGTTTTGTTTTGTTTGTTTTGAGACGGAGTCTCGCTCTGTCACCCAGACTGGAGGGCCGTGGTGCGATCTTGGTTCACTGCAAGCTCCACCTCCCGGGTTCACACCATTCTCCTGCCTCAGCCTCCTGAGTAGCTGGGACTACAAGCGCCCATCACCGCGCCCGGCTAAGTTTCTGTATTTTTAGTAGAGACGGGGTTTCACCGTGGTCTTTCCTGACCTCGTGATCTACCTGTCTCGGCCTCCCAAAGTGCTGGGATTACAGGCATGAGTCACCGCGCCCAGCTCTGTAACTTCTTTTGAATTGAGTTTTAAAATGAGGTGAATTGTTGAATGGATAAACGGATAGATACGTGGTAAAGCAAGTGTAATAAAATGTTCATTGCAGAATTTAAGTTGACATACGGCTGTTCACTGTATATTTCTTTCAACTTTTCTGTGTATTTGAAAATTTGTAGGCCGGATACAGTGACTCATGCTTGTAAACCCAGCACTTTGAAAGGGCGAGGCGGGTGGATCACTTGAGATCAGAAGTTCGAGACCAGCCTGGCCGACATGGTGAAACCCTGTTGCTACTAAAAATACAAAAATTAGCCAGGCATTGTGACCTGTGCCTGTAATCCCAGCTACCCAAGAGACTGAGGCTTGAACCCGGGAGGCAGAGGTTGCAGTGAGCTGATATCACACCACTGCACTCCAGCCTGGGTGACAGAGCAAGACTCTGTATTTAAAAAAAAAAAAAAAAAAAAGACTTCTGTTTAGTCCACAGATTGCAAAATATTGAAGAAAAAGGATGTTTCCTAGAGGTCCTGGACTTGGGGCTAT
>NW_012120824.1:0-1046 GCF_000951035.1 Colobus angolensis palliatus
ACCACAAACAGTAAGACGAGGGGACACTGAGTCTCGAATTGGATGAGGCCCGCAATGACTCCACCCTGAGCTGCCCCGGCTGGGTGGTCCGTGCCCTCAGCCAGCCCCGGGCCCCGCACTGTGCGGCCTGCAGCATCAACTGCCAAGTTCCTGGACTCACACTCATCCTCTGTGCCTCGTTCGGATCCCCTGATTTTCCTGCACGAGTCTTAAGCCACCCAGCAGCAGGGATCTTTCTTTTCTCCATTTCCTTTTCCTCACCCTGCTCCACACTCAGGTAGCACCCAGCCTGTGTAGACCCCAGTGGTGCCCAATACATGCCCCTGCCCAGTCGGCTCCCGTCCAACCCTGCCTTCCTCTCCTTCCCCTCCTGCCTTTATCCCCACAACACTCAGCCCATCTGCACCCGCCTTGCGCCTGCCAGGTGTGTACCTCACGGGGAGGGAGCCCGGCCCGCTGGAGGCTCACAGCGGCGGCTGCCCTGGGTGGATGTCAGAGCCAGCGCCACCTGGGCAAAGGGGAACCTGTGGGAGAAAGAAGTGCACACTCACCAGGCAGAGGAGCAGGGATTCCAGAAGGAACAAGGTCAGTCTGCAGGGCCCCTCATGCCATATCCAATGCAGATCCTTCTCCATTTCTCATGGCCTTTGTCCCAGGTGGCTCCAGGATCTGAACTTTGGCATCAGAGGAACGCGGCTGCTCTCGTTAGCCCTCAATTCTGGCTCCGGGATCCGAACCTGGCGTCAGAGGAACACGGCTGCTCTCATTAGCCCTCAATTCTGGCTCCAGGATCCGAACCTGGCGTCAGAGGAACGCGGCTGCTCTCATTAACCGTCAATTTTTATGGGTTCATTTCCCAAAGAACAAGCCGAGTCACGGACTTTGCAAATCCAATCATTGCACAGGAGCACCGAGTAATATCGCACAAAGTTAACATTCCTCATTACATCACCTCTATTAATTTACCTTGGAACCAATTATTAATTCCCCTCTCTCCCCTCGGGCCACACTTAGTCACCGTCACCGAAGCTGGAGAAAATGGCCTT
>NW_012120825.1:0-1030 GCF_000951035.1 Colobus angolensis palliatus
CAATGTCCAGAATACCAAAAAAAAAAAAAAAAAAAAAAAAAAAAAAAAAAAAAAAAAAAAAAACCACCCGACACTCTAGATATTTAAAAAGAAAAAGTGACTGATATTAATAAAAAGTGGCAAGATGATTAATATGCAGGCCTATAAAAAACCTTGATGTACTTAGCAGAAAATAATTTCAAAATAACTATGACTAACATATTAAAGAAACAGAAAAACCATAGAAAATATGTAGATGATGAAGTATTTTGACAGAGAATACAATATATACAAAATCAAATCTATATTTTGTACAAGAATAAAATACACTATTAGGAATTAGTAAGTCATTGGATGGACTTAAAAGCAGATTCAACATAGTCAAAGATGATATTAATAAATTTGAAGACAAGTCAATAAAAATATGCAAACTGAAGTCGGGAGGAAAAAATAAGAATGAGAGGAACAGAGCATAAATTAGATCATGTCACATGGGCAGAAGTACTAACACAAGTGTAACAGAAATTACAGAATAATAAAAGAGATATTGATTGGGACATTATTGAAACAATATTGGGACAATATTTATTGGACAAAATCAATATTTGGAGAAATAATGGTTGAATATTTTTCCTGAAAGCTTATAGTAATTCATATTTCCTTTTGGGAGAATTATTAATTTATGTTCCTGGTATGTTTTCTCTTGATATTTTAATATTTTCTTTTCCAGTTCTGAAAGTCATATATTTTATGTTCAATTTTATAGTATCCCTAGCCTCAGAAGTCAATTCTAAAACTTACGTGAGACCTTATCACATTCTAATATAAAAACTTCAGGCTCTCAATTTCTCATACAGTAGTCCCAAGCTCTGCTCAAGATGGTACTATATCCATAATAAAGTTAGTCATTCACTTCTTACCTTTTGAAAGCACTTGTGCTATACCTATACTACAACAAATATAATGTTTTGCTTACTGGTCTGTTTTTTCTACTCTAATGTGATCTTTCAACAGCTTTTTATTTGTTGCTTTTCTATAAATACTTCTTTTT
>NW_012120826.1:0-1212 GCF_000951035.1 Colobus angolensis palliatus
AGGCATCCACCACCACGCCCAGCTAATTTTTTGTATTTTTAGTAGAGACGACGGGGTTTCATCATGTTGGCCAGGCTGGTCTCGGACTCCTGACCTCAGGTGATCCACCTGTCTCAGCCTCCCAACACGCAGGGATTACAGGCGTGAGCCGCCGCGCCCGGCCATAAAAAATAATTTTTCCGAAAAGTATAAGTAGACCCTCGATTACTGCTGCATGCTTGACTGAATCTAGATCTTGGGTGCTAAGAACCCAGAAGTGAATGCGGTTCAGTTAGATTCAGTTCTGGGCCTTCATTTAGGAACCAGTGTCTTCATCTGTTTTTAGTTTTTTCTTTTTTTTTTTTTCCATGAGATGGGGTCTCACTATGTTGCCCAGGCTGGTCTCAAACTCCTGAGCTTGAGTGATCCTCCCACCTCAACTTTCCAAAGTGCTAGGATTTCAGGCGTGAGCCACCATGCCCAGCCAGGGACCGGTGTCTGCTGGACACCCACCATAGACTTGGCCCTGTGCTGGGGATTCAGTGGTAAACAAGGTCCTATTCCTGCCCATGCTGAATTCACTGCTGGGTGAGGAGGTGTGGTCAGGGGACAGAGCAGCTGGCAGGAAACCAGGAGGCTTTTGGAATAATCTGCTTACCAAGTACAGGCCTGGGTTGCTTAATGAAGGGGATACATTCTGAGAAGTGCATTGCTAGGCAATTTTGTTGTGCAAACATACTAGAGTGCGTTTACACAAACATAGATGGTGCAGCCTGCTACAGACCTGGCCTCTACTGCACACCCTGTTGCTCCTCTGTTACACGCCATTACAGCATGTTACTGACTACTGTAGGCAACTGTAGTACAACGGGAAGTCTTTGTGTATCTAAACTTGTCTAAACATAGAAAAGGTACAGTAAAAATGTTATATAAAAGATTAAAAATGGTACCCTTATGGCCGGGCACTTTGGGAGGCCGAGGCAGGTGGATCACAAGGTCAGGAGATCGAGACCATCCTAACACGGTGAAACCCTGTCTCTACTAAAAATACAAAAAATTAGCCGGGCATGGTGGCGGGCACCTGTAGTCCCAGCTACTTGGGAGGCTGAGGCAGGAGAATGGCGTGAACCCGGGAGGCGGAGGTTGCAGTGAGCCAAGATCGTGCCACTGCACTCCATCCTGGGCAACAGAGTGAGACTGTCTCAAAAAAAAAAAAAAAGAAAGGTGAAAGAA
>NW_012120827.1:0-1479 GCF_000951035.1 Colobus angolensis palliatus
ATATATATATTAAAAATAAATTCAAAACAGCAGTTTCTGGTGGAGAAGTATTGTGAAAATTGCATGAGTACTTTCAGATTACTAGTTCCAAAATAAATCATCATTAGGATTATATTTCAGTCTCTATCTTTTTCTATTCAACTTTTCATATCTCAGCTGCATTAACCAAGTGGAACCTTCACAATCACTAAAGCACTCCATTACAATTCCATATAATGGTGTCAGTGCGCTGCTTTCTTTCATGTGGACTCTGGTTAACACAGCTTTTCAATGGGCCCTAGTAGTCAGAATGGGGCTTACACAGAGGCTGATTCTGAATTAACGTTTTAAATGCCATTGACACTACGGACTTGCGGTAGAAGTCTCCACAGACCTTTCATTCAGATGTAGCACCTGCTTGATTCGTTTTAATTGTTTTATATTCTTATTTCCCTAAGGTCTAAGTGCTTGCAGTTTTATTGATTCCAAAGCATCATAGACCTATCTGTGATAAATGCATAAGCATTATGCTGTAGCAGAGAAACAACAATGATCACAGAATTCTCAATGCAGTGTTTTTAAGGAGAGTTTTACAAAGAAATTGCAATTCTTCTGCCTGGGATATATAATGATAAGGACCATAGTAATTACGTTTTTCATAGGAAGTATTTTTAATAAACAGTGCATGAAAGCTGCCATGTAAGTGCCATAGCATTTAAAACTTTTGCATGTCTTTCTTTGTTCTGCTCTTGAAACTAGTTCATTTATTTTAATTAAACGTAATTCCTTTAAAAATTATTTTGCTTAATAAAGGCATAGGTTAAATTTCTCTCTTAGTTATTGTGAACAGAAGTTGTTTTAATTGCGTCTAGAGGGACTTACTTGCTTCATATCATCTTATTAAATCATATTCTGACAAAAAGCTAATTTGGCAGCGGAATATATAACCTTGATTGTAACCTAGATTTTTTAACTTTCTGAATGAAGTAACAAATACACATAAACTTTCCATACACATGTATGATTGATAGATGGATAGATAACTACCTAGCTAGCTAGACACTAAATATTGCTTTAACTCACTAGATCGGCACAAATCAAACATATGTTTTGAATATCCATAATTCTTTAGAAGCACCTTTTTTTGCATCCTATCATACCTACCACTCTCTCTAGTGGGAAACCAATGCTTTGACCTCTAACACAACTTCATGTCTGGTTTTGATCTTTAAATAAGCTGAATCTTATATGACTTCTACTTTTTGTGTCATATTACTTTTAATATTATATTTAACATAGCCATTTATCCAATAGATCAGAGTTATAGCTGTTCATTTTTATTGTTATGCAGTTATTATTTTTCAAAAGGATAGCCAATTGAAACAGCTTCATTTATTGAGAACATATTTTGTCCCACTGCAATATAATGTGATTTTAGTCACAATCAAATGTTCACACGAATTTGTATCTATTTATTGAATCTTTCCTGTTTCCTTATTT
>NW_012120828.1:0-1221 GCF_000951035.1 Colobus angolensis palliatus
GTGAAACCCTGTCTCTACTAAAAATACAAAAATTAGCCAGGCATGGTGGTGGGTGCCTATAATCCCAGCTATTCGGGAGGCTGAGACAGAAGAATCACTTAAACCCAGGAGCTGGAGGTTGCAGTGAGCTGAGATCATGCCATTGCACTCCAGCCTGGGTGACAGAGCAAGACTCTGTCTCAATCAATCAGTCAATCAATAAAGTGTTTGGTAGTTTCCTCTCTGTCTCTGTCTCTCGCCTGCCACCATGTAAGACATACCTTGCTTCCCCCTTTGCCTTCTGCCATGATGGTAAGTTTCCTGAGGCTTCTCCCGCCATGAAGAACTGTGAGTCAATTAAACCCCTTTCCTTTATAAATTACTCAGTCTTGGGCAGTTCTTTCTAGCAGTGTGAAAATAGACTAACACATATAGACCAACAGAACAGAGCTGACAGTATAGAAATAAATACACATTCATGGACAACTGAATTTGGACAAGGATGCCAAGACAATTCAATAAGGAAATAATATGTCTTTTCAACCCATATTTCAACCATTATTATTACAACCAGATACTGACGTGTAAAAGAATGAAGATAGGCTGGGCACGGTGGCTCACGCCTGTAATCCCAACACTTTGGGAGGCCGAGGCAGGTGGATCACCTGAGGTCAGGAGTTCAAGACCAGCATGACCAACATGGTGAAACCCCATCTCTACTAAAAATACAAAAATTGGCCAGGCGTGATGTCTCACGCCTGTAATCCCAGCACTTTGGGAGGCCAAGGCAGGTGGATTGCCTGAGATCAGGAACTCGAAACCAGCCTGGCCAACATAGTGAAACCCCGGGTGTCTCTACTAAAAAATACAAAAAATTAGCTGGGCGTGGTGGCAGGCACCTGTAATCCCAGCGACTCAGGAGGCTGAGGCAGGAGAACCGCTTGAACCTCGGAGGCAGAGGTTGCAGTGAGCCAACACTCCAGCCTGGCACTCCAGCCTGGGCACTCCAGCCTGGTGACAGAGCGAGACTCGTCTCAAAAAAAAAACCTATTAAACTTTAAAAGACTCAGATTTGCATTAAATTGATACAGAAAAAGAAAAAAACCACAGATAGAGAAGTGTCAAAGACCTCTTTTAGAAAAAGGAGAAATGGGCCAGGCTGGGTGGCTCACGCCTACAATCCCGCCCGGGAGGAAGAGGTTGCGGTGAGCTGAGATTGTGCCATTACACTCCAGCCTGGGC
>NW_012120829.1:0-1916 GCF_000951035.1 Colobus angolensis palliatus
TCCTTTCTTTAAAATCACTCTGCTTAAAACATCTGAGAGGAATTCTATTTTCTCCTGGTATCCTGACTGACACATCTGAAAATGGAAAGCATGATCAAAGTCCAAATTCTATACCCCATTTCCCAAAATATTTGACAGAAGAGACCCTCAAATGGAAGAATAAAGGGCAGCATCTGGAAAAAGTGGGATGGTAATTCCTGGAACAGGGAGATGAGCTTGAAATAAGAATGTGATGCGCTTGAGCCAATAAACTGACTAGGACCAACAATTGTCTCCCAGGATATTACACTGAAGTTCTGGCCATACTTGTCAGCTTCTTTTGGTTCCTGGAATCCAAAGACTTATTGAGTTCTTGGAACATGTCATTTCTGCATCCTGTAACAAAACTCACTCTCTTCCATCCTCCCTATGGCTATCTCATTCTCAACCTCAGGCCTGGGCTTTAATATTACCACCTCAGTGAGGATCTTCTGACAATGCTCTCTCAGGTTAATATCCTGTCATTATCCTATACACCAGTTCATTGTTTGAGCCCTTTATAAGATTTTTAATAATGTTTATTTATTTTATGTATTTATCTTTTCTGTCAATTGTCTCCATTAGACAATTGTATATATGTCCCCACTAGAATGTATGTTTCATGAGGATAGGGACTATGACTTGTTCAACGTTACAGCCCCAGAGCCTAAAATAGAGCTTGGAAAGTGAAAAATAATATTTGTTGATTAAGTGAAATAATGAAAGAATTGGAGAGAGAGAAGTGGCATGTATACTATATTTTTCCCTTTACCCCAACTAATTGCAGGCTACTGAGGCCACTACGAATATCACTATGCTCCCCTAAAAACCCATTCTGTAAATACAGAAAATAATAGGTTGAAACACTTGAGCTAAGGACCTGACTAGAAGAATGTTTGTGGTGTAGTGAAAAAAATATAGGCTTTGGAACTAATAGCCATATATTAAATCCTGAATCTCTTAGTCAGTAGCTCTTTGGCCTTGGCCAAGTCATTTGCTAATTCTGAGCCTCAGTGTCTTCATCCATAAATGGAGATAATAATTTTTACTTGTGTGATTGATGGGCAAGCACTTGGCAACAATGTGCCCTCTGTAGATGCTACTGCAATGGCAATACAATTACTCTTAAATAAAATTTTTGTTGTCAACATTTTCATTGGCCAACAGTCTTGTTTATCTCATTCATTGTTGCATTTATGGTGTCTATAATATTGCCTGACACTTTCAGATGCTCAATAGATATTTGTTGAATGAATATCTGTGCTTTAAAGGTAATAAATTAATGACATGTATTCAGACAATCATGTATTCTGACATTTTGGTAAGCACTTTATATGCATCATATCATTTTACATCTGCATGAAGTAGATACTATTCTTTTTTTCCATTTTACAACTGAAAGAGCCAAATGTTAGAAAAAGGAATTACTAAGTCAATAATCTAAATGCCTTCTACTGCCATCCCATCAACTCCAACCCCTATGAGGAAGACAGGTATCAGCAGCTTGGCATACTCTTTTTAGAAGATTTCCAAACCATAACTTTAGTGTTTTCAAGTAGGATGATAACTTACTTCAAGGATTTTCCCAGGTTCTAAATCTAATCTTTTATAGTGCAGTTCCAAGGCCATTCAGTGCGTTTATGCACTTTCATTCCAAACCTGCATGTTATAATACATAAAAACTTTGAACGATAATGTGGCCACTAAAAGACTTACTTCTGCAGGGTAAATAAATTATTAATTTTACTTAGAATACATTAAAAAATATTAAAATAAGATATCCATGATGCCTAAATTTGGTGGCTGAGCGAAATCTCTGATATACAACTAGCGTAATTAAAAAGGATGGGACTTAGAGTTAGATAGAACTGGATTTGTAGTCTGGCTCCACCACTAAA
>NW_012120830.1:0-1072 GCF_000951035.1 Colobus angolensis palliatus
AAAATGCAGAAATCACCGGTCTTCTGTGTCCTTCGCGCTGGGAGTTGGAGACTGGAGCTGTTCCTATTCGGCCATCTTGCTCCGCCCCCCCTGCTATTTTTATTGTACCTTTTCTATGTTTAGGTATTGTTAGATACTCAAATACCATTGTGTTGTAATTGCCTACAATATTCATACAGTAGCATGTTGTACGAGCTTTTATCCTAGGAGAAATAGGCTATACCATATAGCTTAGGTGTGTGGCAGGTTACACCATCTAGGTTTGTGTAAGTGCACTCTATGATGGCTGCACAAAAATGAAATCACCCAAAGACATATTTTTCGGAATTGTCCCTATCATGAAGCAACACATGACTGTATGATAGTTCCCCTAGCTATTTTGAGTGGAGGTTTGGCAGTAAACCTACCACATCCTAACTCATGAGTGATGTGGGTTCTTGTAGTAGAGTGACATGAAAGTTATAGTCATTGTTAGAGTATCCTATTTACAACACATTCATTAATATGCAGTTTATCCTTAATGATTTTTTTCCTGTTTTGTGCCTTTGTCTTCCTGATGTCTTGTATTGTTTCTAGAGTTTGAGAACTGCTCCTGCTATATCACTTGTCTGCTTTAACCTTTAGTGTATCTTTATTGCTTAAAGAATAAAATATAATTTTCTCAGCCTGTCATTCAAAAACTTTCCCAATTTGAACCCAAACTGTTTTCCTAGTTTTATCTCTACCTCTCCCCTGCATCTTACGTTCTTGCCATATCTTATTTTTGCCACTGCCCTGAGCATAGCCTGACTTCTCCATCTCTGGGCTGGTATCACACCGATCCCCCTGTGCCTTCTGCTTTATCTCCCTTTGAGAAGTCTACCTGTGTCTCTTAGTCTCCAAAGAAGGTAATGATGCCATAATGCCACATATAATTATTACTAATTATTAAAAATATTAGGAAAGTTATCTTTTCTTTGCAAATATATAGAATTTTAGGCTTTTATTTATTTATTTATTTTTTATTATTATACTTTAAGTTCTAGGGTACATGTGCATAACGTGCAGGTTTGTTACATATGTATACTTGTGC
>NW_012120831.1:0-1291 GCF_000951035.1 Colobus angolensis palliatus
TGCTTTTGCAGAAACTTTTTTTTGAGACATAATCTCACTCTTGTTACCCAGGCTGGAGTGCAATGGTGCAATCTCCACTCACTGCAACCTCCACCTCCCTGGTTGAAATGATTCTCCTGCCTCAGCCTCCTGAGTAGCCGGGATTACAGGCATGCACCACCACACCCGGCTAATTTTGTATTTTTAGTAGAGATGGGGTTTCTTCATGTTGGTCAGGCTGGTGTCGAACTCCCAACCTCGGGTGATCCACCCGCTTCAGCCTCCCAAAGTGCTGGGATTACAGGCGTGAGCCACCATACCTGGTCTTTTTTTTCTGTTGTTGAGAAAAGATCTGGTCTATTGCCCAGACTGGAGTACAGTAGTGTGATCATGGCTCTCTGCAACCTCTGTTTCCCGGGCTCAAGCCATCCACCCACCTCAACCTCCCGAATAGCTGAGACTACAGGTGTGCACCATCTCGCCCAGCTAATTTTTCTGTTTTTGTAGAGACCGAGTTTCGCCATGTTGCCCAGGCTGGTCTTGAACTCCTGCACTCAAGTGAACTGCATGCCTTGGCCTCCCGAAGTGTTGGGATTACAGGCATGAGCCACCACACGCAGCCTCTTTTATCTCTTTAATGCAGTTTTGTTAATCAGAATCAGACATTCACATTCTTAGAAATGGGGCTAGAGATAGGAATCCAGCTGTGTTCTGGTTTCTGCTACCAAGGTTGGCAACCTACTTGATAACAAAACTAAGGAATCTGTGCTAGGCTTGATAGGGCTGTGGCTAATTTTTTTATTTATTTACCTACCTGCTATTAATCTGATAGAACCCAGCTTATTGACTGAACAAGGCACAAAGTGGTTCAGCCAGATGGGGTGATAACATGAATCAAACCGAATATCTTAGTTTTGTGATTACTTTTATCATTGGATGGTTTTATTTTATTTTATTTTATTTTATTTTATTTTTTTGAGACGGAGTCTCGCTCTGTCGCCCGGGCTGGAGTGCAGTGGCCGGTTCTCAGCTCACTGCAAGCTCCGCCTCCCGGGTTTACGAGATTCTCCTGCCTCAGCCTCCCGAGTAGCTGGGACTATAGGCACGGGCCACCATGCCTAGCTATTTTTTTTTTTTTTTTGTATTTTTAGTGGAGATGGGGTTTCGCCATGTTGGCCAGGCTGGTCTCGAACTGCTGACCTCAGGTGATCCCCCCGCCTCGGCCTCCCAAAGTGCTGGTATTACAGGTGTGAGCCACCGTGCCCAGCCTGAAGGTCTTTTTAAAAAACCCACAAGGGCACTCACTTTAAAA
>NW_012120832.1:0-1403 GCF_000951035.1 Colobus angolensis palliatus
CACTGTGTGTCCTCCCTGGGGGTGGCCCCTGAAAGTCGGGGCCTGAGCCGGGATGTCTCTGCGACTCTTCATGTCTCCCTCTGCCTCCATCTCTCTGCTTTGTGTCTGTCTCTGTCATCCCTCTCTCTGCCCCATTTCCCTCTGGGTCCTAGAATCTGTCCAAGTCTGGGGCCGCCTCCCGGAAAGCCCCCCAAGTGTTCATCAAGGGATGAATGGAGGAACAAAAGGCAGTGCACACAGACGAGGAGGCTGAGTCACCAGAGCCTGCACCCTAGTCCTTCCCTGACTCCCCGGGTCAGGGCTCCAGGCCCCAAGCGCCGCCTGGCTCCCCCCTGGGCTGGGGCCTGTATGGGGCTGGGAGTCTGGAGGCTCAGGAGTCCCGCACAGGCCATCCCCTGACACTCAGACACACAGAGACATGCACAGAGACACATGCACACAGACACACACAGACACACACGGACATGCACAGAGACACACACACACAGACATGCACAGAGACACACACACACACACACACACAGACACATACACACACACACACAGACACACATGGACACATGCACACATGCAGACACACAGACACATCCAGACACACAGAGACACACACAGACACACACACACACAGAGACACACACACTCAGACACGCAGAGACATGCACAGAGACGCACACACAGACACACACAGACACACACGGACATGCACAGAGACACACACACTCAGACACACACGGACATGCACAGAGACACACACACACAGACACACACAGACATGCACAGAGACACACACACACACAGACACACACAGACATGCACAGACATGCACAGAGACACACACACAGTCACACACACAGACACATAAAGACACACACAGACATGCCAGCACACAGGCACCCCCTCCCAGGTCACGCTCGCAGCCCCTGGCCACTGTCCTGCCCCATCTCATGAACCTGCCTCGCCTTTTCCTCCGTGCCAGACCATAGCTGCCTGACCACAGCCCGGCCCACCTGCTCAGCCCTGTCAATGTGGATGAAGGCCTTGTCCTGGGGGTGACAATGAGCCAGGCCCACTGCACATTTGTCCACACCACACACCTGTCCACACCACACACCTGTCCGCATCACACACAACCGCACATCCACTGCACACACGCTTGCACCTCACACACATGCTCACGCTAACACACTAACGCACACATTCTCCCACCTGTTGCCAAGTTCACGCTCACACGTGCACACATGGCGTTGCTGGGCCAGGCTTTGGCACATGGGGTCAGGGAAGGCTCAGAGAGCGCATGCCTTGGCCTCTCTGGCTGCATACCCGGGTCTGTGGGGCAGAGGTCACAGTTGCTGCCCCATGACACCACATGTGCCGCTGCAGGGCCTGAGAAAGGCGCCCCGCAG
>NW_012120833.1:0-1397 GCF_000951035.1 Colobus angolensis palliatus
GAACATTCTCTTTGTACTGCTCCTTTCACAGCAGGATCTTCCATTTCAGTGCTAGGCTGAAAGGCTTTTAAAAGAAAATGATTCATAAATCATATATATTTTATACAATATGGAGTTAGTGATTCAAAAAATATACATAATTACTTACCTTCAAGGAAGGATGTTTTGCAGGAGGCCCTACAAAGCAAAGGGGATATGTCATCAATTACATGTAAGTATGACAGGGCCAACCAAACGTTCATGCAGTATTACTATCAAGTTGAGTTCTCATGCCTGGCTATAAAAATAATTACTTAAGGTTTTGAGGTTCTTCTTGACATCTTCTTTTCATTGCCTAGGACAGCAACATGACAGAAATATGAGGAAAATAGGAATATAGGATTCCTAAAACGCAGTTTACATTTCAGTAGTGAGATTATGTTTCTAATGCCTATATCTAAAATAGAAAACCATGGATAGCACCGTGAACACATGGGCTGATGAGGAGAAAAGAGACCATTTAACAGAGGACCAAATCAAACCTGAGGGAATCAATGTCAAAGCTGACGGTGAATGTACAGAATATTTTCACTCAACACATCAGAGGCATTGCTGCCAGCACACCACAAACAAATTCCCCTGTCCCGTCACTGAGGAAATACACAGTTGAGATGACAGTTTGGATGAATGTACAATTCACCTCTCATTAAAGAGAGTGTTCTAAATTGATCAGCTAGGGTACACACTTATGAAATGACAGCTAATCAAAATACTCATTTTTTCCACGACCACATGGGCTACTGCAGCACCTATGTTTCTCCTATCTCCTTGTTTGGCCTTGAATTAGAGCTCCTTGATCCACTCATGCAAGGCAGTCCATAAAACACACCAAGCAAACCATGTAGAATAAGCTTCCAATATCAAAACATTTATCAAAAAAGAAAACATTGAATTACCACAGACTTGCTGGATATGAATACACTTTCATATTGCAAAATTAGTGCAATATTTATTGAAAATGACAATTTTGGTATTCACAGAATGAATTTTACAATATTATTGCTTCTAAAATTAGCTAAGTTTGGTATATCATCTTACACTGTAAAGGACTTTTATAAAACACCTATCATATCAAAGAACTGACTGTTTCAAAAAAAAATTAGCCAAAGCATCTATATGCAACTTTATGACATCTTATTCACTCATGTCAATGAGACTTCTCTTTCTGAGACCTGACAGTTATGAAGTGAGATAAGCTGCTGTGGTTTACCCCAATTCTAGCACTCCCTCCTGCCTCCAGTACTCCCCACAGCAATAACCTCTTTTGTGAGACTGGGTATATGCTGAAGCAACTGGAAGTGAGTTGTCTCAAGTTTACTTAGCTTTAACTCCCAAGACCCCAGCAAATGTCTTTCTTT
>NW_012120833.1:1744-2970 GCF_000951035.1 Colobus angolensis palliatus
TTGAATCAACTAGCCACATGTATGTTTTTCTCTGACCAACTTTCCATTACCACCATAAAACTATGATAGGTATACCACTGCTAAGTTTTAAAAGTAAATACTATGCAAAACTAGATTCACAGTGAGAAAATTAATTTTACAAGAGACCACTTTACCTTAGTAGCAACACTTAAGTCTTCATCATCTGATGCAGGCAATGAATCCACACACAGATCATGGAAAATGCTTGAGAGCAAAAATGTACAATGAAAATAAGCAAGCTGATTTCTTTACAATTTTTTAAACTGCCAGTTTATATCCAGCTTCCCCTTCAAAAAAGGAAAAGATAACCTGGGGAAAGGTCAGTGATCTACATATTAAATAATGATTTTTGATACAATTAAAATATATCCTCTGTAGTAAAAGATTTTAGTTACCTATTTCTGCCTCCACCTGTCTAAATCTATAAAATATTCAATGAAAACTGACCTTGAGCTCTATAACAAACAGTGACAGTCAATATGTTGGCAGAGCCTGACAATAATCTACCCTCACAAATTATCTCTCCTGAAGCTGAACTTAAAATTCAATTAATGGATGACATACATTTTGTTACCTAATCTGGAAGAAAACCGATGACCTAAAACAAGGTAGAGAGATCCACTGTCTCTTGTCCATGATCTACCTCTGGTTAAAAGATTAATCTGCATCACTTCAAAATGGCAGTCTTGAGTCCTCAGCAAGGAAACCACTTAGGAAGGTCCTATTGCTTTCCTTTGCCCTAAATCAGTAAAGGGCATCCCCTGAAATATTTGAAATGTATGAAAGCTAAATGTACAAAAATCAAATAACGAAGGTGTATATTCTTACTGAGAATACTTTGCCCAGAAAGACTAAAACATTAACAATAACAAAATTCCATTATTTCCACTCTATAGGTCCTGCCTTATTCAGATCCACATAAACTAGCAAGCCCTTAAAGATTTTCATAGGTGCTCAGATACCCAAGGAGAGAACCTGCTGGAAAAACAGAATCCTGATAGTTGTGTCTCTATTTCGCTAAGTACTATCTAAATATCTGTCTTCCTGTGGGCTCCCGCTTCCAGATTCCACTTCTGCAAGGCTCCACAGAAGTTTCCAATCTTCAAATCTTCAGTCTATGAAAGCACAGATTCCTGAAAGGATGGCCTCAAATGACCAAGTGTAGGAGCCCTCTATATCCCTGCTCCTGAAAAACAAGCTAGCTG
>NW_012120833.1:5379-6848 GCF_000951035.1 Colobus angolensis palliatus
TATTTTAATTTATAAATTAAAGTTTATCCTAGATATGTATGTATAGGAAAAAACAGTTTGTGATTCAGTACTATTCGTAGTTCCACGCATCCACTGGGGGCATTGGAATGTATCTCCTGTAGTTAAGCGGGAACTACTGTACTTATTTTGTTATAATGCAACACAGCCTCTTTAGCTCTTCAGTTCAAACTGTTCAGTTTAGGATAAAACACCCTATCACCAGAAGCCAGCAAAACATAGGAATCAGATCAGAAACAGGAATCCTTGCAAAGACTTTCCAGCTGCTAGTGGAAAAGAGATCAGAAGAGATCAACATGTTACTCTGGCTACTACTCTTTGGGGAAGGTGCTGGGTGGTTTACTTAGTTATAGCTTTTTGCTCTGCCTTATGTATAACAAGGCCCAAATTCACCTGCCTTTTTACCTCCCACAGAAAAACCACTGGAAATATTACTCCTTTAAGAGCTTATCCACTACAAACCACACCTCACATTCAGAGAGAAGCTTAAGAAACAATGGGGAGGTGTGGCAGGCTGCCAGGCAGTACTATATGATGTTAAAATATATAGAAAGAAAACCATATCAATGCCCTTTTACTACCAGAATGTTCCAATGCTTGCCCTTCTCCCTAGTAAGGGAAAAAAATTCTTTTTCACCTTACATAAAGCAAAACTCTCTTGCCATCCCTCATGACAGAATCTAATTGTAGGTGAGTCATGTCATTATAACAGCCTGTTGTCAAACTTACTCCTCAAAGGAAGAGGATCAGTGAGGAACCTATGTATTTAGCTACAGCATTCACTGTCTGCTCTTATTTCTAACCGAAGGTAAGTAAGAAAAACATTGTGATTCCAGTTTTATAAAGTACAACCCCTGGAACTTCTTCCCTTTCACTGCTAGAGTGTCTATCTGGACCCACCTCATACAGCAAGAGGCCCCAGTTTGTGCTGTGTGGTACTGCATGGTGTCCTTTTCCTCAACCCTTTCCATTATGTGGCAAATACCTATACAAATCATTTTTCTAAGTATGTAAAGCATATGTCATCAGCATATATCATTCTTTACAATGATAAAGAAGCAAAGGAAAAACAAAAGGACAAAGTACATCTTAAAGGACTACTTTCAATTACGATGGAGCTTTTTTTAACTATTCAAAAAGATACCCAATGTATTATTCCAACTATATGACTCTTCTGAAAAAAGTAAAATCATGACGACAGAGTAAAGATCAATGGTTGCCAGGAGTTTCCAGGGAGAAAGTGAGAGATGAACAGGCATATTATAGAGAATTTTTAGGGCAGTGAAACTGTTTTGTCAATAATATTACAATAATAGATACATATCATCATACATTTGTCCAAATTCACAGAACGTACAGCATCAAGAGTGAAGCCTGAAGTAAACTATGAACTTTGAGTGATTAGAATGTGTCAATGTAGGTTCATCAGTTGTAACAAATGTACCACTCTG
>NW_012120833.1:9193-9552 GCF_000951035.1 Colobus angolensis palliatus
TCTAGAAAAAAAATGAAAAGGTAGTCAATTTTCTGCAACTCAACTGGGCTTCATTCCTTTACATAATAATTGTGCAGGCCATGTGCAGTGGCTCACGCTTGTAAATCGCAGCATTTTGGGAAGCTGAGGCAGGAGGATCACTCAAGCCCAGAAGTTCCAGACCAGCCTGGGCAATATAGTGAGACCTCATCTATTAAACAGACAAACAAAAAACCCTTAAAAAGAAAATTAGCCAAGTGTGGTGGTGCATGCCTGTTTAGTCCCAGCTATGTGGGAGGCTAAGGTTAAACATGAAAGGCTCATTTAAGGCCAGGAAGCAGAAGTTGCAGTGAGTCAAGATGGCACCACTGCACTCCAGT
>NW_012120833.1:9602-10796 GCF_000951035.1 Colobus angolensis palliatus
CTAGTTTCTTCCATCTATATTTCCTTAGTTAACATAATTTTTAAATCTATAAAATCCTACCTGACAGCAGATTCATCAGAACTTCCAACATCTATTAAAGAAAAAGGCAAAATGCATTTTAAATCAATAATAAATATACAGAATATTAAAAGCAAAAGAATGCACCGTGATGCATGCCTGTAATCAAAACTACTTGAGAGGCTGAGGCAGGAGGATCACCTGAGGAAGCCAGAAGTTTGAGACTAGCTTGGGAAACATAGCAAGACTCTACCTTCATTTAAAAAATTGTGCACACTTGTGTGTATGCTTTAGATCCTGTTGTTGTTGTTTTGTTTTGGTTTGTTTTCATAAAGCATAGGACTGATGCTTTGTTACAAAGAATTCCTTTGGGAGCATGCCTGGGACCTTACTAGAATTAACATTAATTATACCTATTGGTACGTAATTAATGCATTAAGAACTGCTACTTCCCTTTGTATTTATTAAAAGCAAAGAAGAATAAATTTATTAAAATTTGGTATCTACAAGTGAACTGCAGTATACAAGTCATCCTAGTCAAATCGTATGAGATTGAGTAAAAATGTTATTGTTGGCAGAACAGGTGTGATGAGTCAACAGTGCCAAAGAGCATGGTTTCTGGACCAAAAGATGAGGGGCAGTTAAAACGGAGTATACAGTAGTACCTCTTATCCACTATATGTGCAGAAAGACATACTTGACATGGTTTTCTCTGCTGTCACACCACAGCAACAATCATCAACAAAGAAGGCTTCTGTGACCAAATGTGTGGAGAGTTTTTCCCTACCAACAAGCAAGCAATCATTTCTGCTGATGACACAATTCAATTTGCACACTCTATCTGCAGATAACATCAGATTTATTTTAATTTATAAATTAAAGTTTACCCTAGATATGTATATATAGGAAAAAACAGTTGGTGATTCAGTACTATTCGTAGTTCCATGCATCCACTGGGGGCACTGGAATGTATCTCCTATAGTTAAGGGGGAACTACTGTACTTATTTTGTTATAACACAACACAGCCTCTCTAGCTCTTCAGTTCAAACTGCTCAGTTTAGGATAAAACACCCTATCACCAGAAGCCAGCAAAACATAGGAATCAGATCAGAAACAGGAATCCTTGCAAAGACTTTCCAGCTGCTAGTGGAAAAAAGAGATCAGAAGAGATCAAC
>NW_012120833.1:14480-15512 GCF_000951035.1 Colobus angolensis palliatus
GTATACCCCAAGAGAAAGACTCCATGACCATCTGCATTTGAGAAATATTATGAAACTGTATTTTATGTCCAATAATCAAGAAATCTCTTGAATTTTACCTAATCCCCATTTGATAATACTATTTGTGGCAAACATTAACATTTGAGAAATTAAGAGTTTCAGAGAGATAGCTGCCAGAGCTTCCCATTACGGGTGGAAGTTTCCTTTGGGTGGTATAAACTTGCTTGATTCATTTCTATCGGTGGTGTCAGGATCCCAGATGCCAATGTCAGGCACTCCTGCTCCAAATGGTCACTATCGAAATAGAGCTCTGAATTAAGAGGGACTGGCTTCAAATGCACTTATTTTCCTTATTATTAAATAGTCCGTAGATTTTTTTCCTAATACAATAGATTTTTATCTTTACTGTTAGATAGTTCAGTATGTTCTGTGTAAGAGAGATAGGTTTAGAAAACTTAAAAACAAATACTTAAAAGACCAAAGCTCAGTAAGAAATACTATTCTCAATTACAATGGTAATCCCGGGACCCTAATGCAGCTTTACTTTTTAAATCCATTTTTATTGGCTTCCACTTAAATAGCTATTTTAAATTATTTTTTATTTTAGGGAAAATATAAATCAGAAATAAAAACATAAGTGCTTGCCAATAAAAGTTCTCATACTGATCCATATGGATTATTTCTAGCATAATAAAAGCCAATAAGTCACTTGCATTTTTAAGGAAGAGTGCTGAGGAGAAAGATGTAATGTCTGCAACATTCATAAATTATCCAACTATAACCAGGAATAACCTAATAAGGCTCCTAGGCATTCTTATGGGAAGATGACTATTTGTGGTATATATAAAGAAAAGAGTTTTAAAAACTTCTAACTTCTAAAATTCAACTCCATAACTGAGGGATTTATATACTCTATAGACTACATATTATAAACAAGCACATGCTGACTTAAAAACCTTGAAGTCTTTATCAAAACATACTACAACATAAGAGTTGTAAACTCAAATACTTGCAATGACAAAGGAAGGTCAC
>NW_012120833.1:15562-17177 GCF_000951035.1 Colobus angolensis palliatus
TTGTTAGCCAAATAGATCATTGGTTCACAGGACTGCTAAAACTAAATTATTGTAAGAATTCCTATCTGTATTCTCATTAACTTCATGGATTTCAGTGTTTAAAACTGACATTTTGGTTATGCTAAAGCTTTATAAACTTAACAAACATACTGAGATAGTTCATAATACAACTTCAAAAAGAAATTGTTTAGGATTTGCTACTATTCTAACTGAGAAAGCCCAACTTGTAATGAACATTTGTTGACACATAATCACCTGCATGATGACAAAGGGACATCAAATCCTGAAAGGGTCTACCCATAAGCAAATTTCTAAAGACTCTCTGAATGGTAGTGAATGATTAATGGTGGGAAGGAAAAGGTGTTATTCTGTAAGCTGAGAGATATTGCCAATAATATTTCCCTTTCACATCCCAGTCACACATGTAGAGAAAGACAGATAAGTCTTGAAAAGGAGATTGAAAATGAAAACTTTGAAGGAAGTAGCACCTATCAAACACAAACTCTTCTAGAGACTTCTTACATTTTTGAGATACAGAAATTTACATATTGCACTTATCTATTCTGGGGTTCTTAATCAGGAGTGTATACAAACTCTTGAGGGTTTTTTTTTTTTTTTTTTTTTTTTTTGGCTGTTGCTGTTAGAGACAAGAGTCTCACTATTGTTGTTCAAGCTGGACTCAAACTCTTAGGCTCAAGCAGGGACTACAGGAACATACCACTGTGCCCAGCTTCGAGAAGATGTTTTTAAACAGGTTCAGGCCGTATTAGGTCTATTACATCAAAATTCTCAGGGGAAAGCTGACAACTGTAGATTTTTAACAAAATGTCCTCAGGTCACTCTAATGCACAATTCTGAGAATTAGTGCAGCAATCACTTCAGTCTCATCTCTCACTTGCATGGCTAATTCCCTTTATCAGTTGGACATGTGGCCAAAAAGAGAAAAGAGTAAGAGATAGTGTCATTTATTAAAGCTCCAGTTAAGTTTCCTGGGTATGGGTAGAACAGGGACAAGTAGACTCAAATTCCCACTTGATTTTGCTATTTATAAGCTCCTTATCTCCCATCTTCCCACCAAGACGTGCTAGATTTGAGAGGAGTCTTTAGACTCTTATCTAAGTGGCTGCTTCTGCCAGGATAGGCAATAAGTCAGTTAATAATTTGTTCCACCTTCTGCTGAAGTTTTTCTCACTTTGTCAACACATACTCACTGCCATCTGGTTTCCTCAGACTCCTCCTAAAATTAATCTCCAGGCAAGTTTCAACTCACTCTATTTTCAAGCCAAACATTATTAGACCCAAAACTAAACAGCACCTTGTCTCAACACATAAACTAGAAGAACTTAAAACTCTTCCTGTCATTTTCCCTCATTACCTAACTTCCAAGTGACCTGTATATTTCTGATTGCTCTCCTTTTCCCTTCCTATGTTTCCCTCTTAAGCCTTGTGCCACTGAGAAATGATACATCAGTTTTTCAGAATATTATCAGCAGCAGCAGCATGTCTATTTACTATAAGTTGCTTTAGTTTTGTTTGAGTTTTAAGATAAAGCCTACTTTCAGGGCATATTTTCTTTCCTGTGTTGTTTTACACTAATTAGGAAAAAAAAAAAAAA
>NW_012120833.1:21422-38284 GCF_000951035.1 Colobus angolensis palliatus
AAAATTTCATTAGTTTTCTTCAAACAGCAGGCATTTTTTCATTAATAATTCATCCTTTCCTACTCATCAATCCTTACTTCTATCTTACGTAATTTCAGTGTTTCTGGGTTTCCTACTCTGTTCCATGCGTTTGTCTTTTCAGCTGTCAGTAAACAATTTATTGTCAAAATTATAGCACATTTTGCTATCTAGAGGAGGAGTGTTTTTTCACTCCATTATTAGATTTTTTAAAAATGTCATCACAATAGTGAAAGACAGCACGTGTCATACAAAAATATTAAAAACTTGGTATTTTCATTGGGTCTATGTAAAATTGATCAACACAGAAAGGGCTCACATTCTGAGAAAAACGTGCCTTCCCATTCAAGAACACAGAACCCACCTCCCACTTCCAAGTTTCTCTCTAAGAACCTTCAATAAGGCACCTACCTACACAGGTGGATATGGATGTAAAACGGTCAGTTTTATCTGAGAACTTTTCACCTACTGAAAATAACTCATGGTATTTTTGATAGGGGAATAAGTTTTCTCATTAGGCGCCTCCTATAATGTACATAAACCATGTTTTAAAGGTGTTCGTTAAAAATAACAACGTATATGCTTAACTTTGTGAGTTAAATCACTCAAATTCTCCACCTACTCCAGCCAGGGAATTATGAAGGATGGAAAACAGCTGAGGGCCTGTTTGGCTCCGCCACTGGGAGAGTGCCCAGCGTCCCCCAAGGCCCAGTCCCAGGGGCTGCAGGGAAGCCGGGCCTGGGGGCCCCCTCCCATCCGGGGCTGAGCCCCTGCTACCTGTGCTGCTTGTCCAGGGCGTCCAGGTCTCCGCTCCTGCGCTCCAGGCAGCGCTCCACCTCCCCTGCGTCGCCTTTGACAGCCACCCTGTGGATCTTCTGCAGTTCGGCCTCCCGGATTCGGTACCCTGAACCCATGTAGCGGTGTGGTCTATGGAGCCCAGGACTGTCTGGCGCCTGTGGCTCCCGAAGCCGAACAGCTTCATGTTGGTGACTTCTCAGACACCCAACCACCGGCTCTTGAGCGGTGGCAGCTTCCTGTCACCTTTTCATCACGCCCCCCTGCCCCCGCGACCCAGCCCCAAATTCCCTATCCAACCCCAAGTCCGGATCCAACTCCAAATCCGCGATCCAACCCCCAGTCTGCCATCACAAATCTATGATGAACTCCAAAATCCGCGATCCAGCCCAGTCCACCATAGCCTTCAGCAGGGACACTCGCAGCCTCCGACCTCTCAGACCCAGTGAGCTTCGCAAAGCCTTTGGGCGCGGGCCTGCACCGCGGTGGCCGCTGGCTCCCGGAAGCCGCTCACAGGTGGCGCGCGCCAGCAGGTGGGGCTGCAGCTCTCGGGGGGCGCCACAAGGCTCGAGGATTCGCCTGAGCGGCCCCAGGATCGCAGGCGTGCAGCCAGCCCGGCCTGAGGAGGAGGACCTGTCTGGCCTTGTAGCCCTCCCGGCTTCTCCTCGGAAGGGAGATAGGGTGCTGGCAAGGGTACTCCCAGCCACCTGAGTGGCTTCGTGGATGGCCTGGCTTCACGTTGAGGCTCTGGCCCTGGAGTCTATGTGGCTAGTGTCAGGTAGCGGGAAAGGCATGGAGAGTCAGGAACTGCTCCTTCCCCCATCCGCCCTCACCGCTGCCAGGGCCCCACGAATGGTTTGCAGCTGTAGATCTGGCACTGGCATGAGATCGCGGACCTTCCACTAGATGGCATCAGGGTCGCCCAGTGCACAGCCTACCTGGCCTCGAAGTGAGCCCTTCTTGGACATCTCTCCGGATCCTGGGCCCTGGCGCTGGGCACTCTGTATCCACACGATGAAACAGCGACCGCTGGTGGGGCCGATGGCCTGACTTTGCCGCCTGGGTGTCTGGCCTCAGAATTCACGCTACTGGGGGGCGGGCCTGGTCTGGAGTGTCCAGTCACTTGCTGCTGGTGCACCACGTCTAGGCTGCAGCTGCGGCTTGGATGCCAGTGGGGGCTGGCAGGTCTGGTACCTGATGTCCTCAGGGTCATGTTCATCGCCGGTGTGCTCTGACTTGGCCTCCTCTAAGAACGCAGGGGCTGCCGAGGCAGGCTCTTCGTGGTAACTGGGATGGTATTAATCAACAGGTTCTCACCCTGGTGCCGCTGCTATGCGGACTGCCTGACTTGGGCGCCCAGGCACTGGCCCAGGGTCCGCGTGGCAGGGCAGGTGTGCGTGTAGGGTGGGTGGTGCCGAAGGTCAGGGGTTGCTCCGTCATCTCTGCTTGTGTGCAATTTGCAGTTCTGCAGTTTTCTGCAACAGCTGAGGCACTGGCGGGGGAAAGCAGAACTCCCCTGGATGGCGTCAAGGTTGCGGACACAGAGCACAGCCCAACAGGCCTGAGGGTCCGCTCCTTTTCCACGTGGTCTGAAGCCTGACCCAAATGCTGAGCACTCTGCCTGGGCGCCCATAGGGCTGGCTGATTGGTTGCAGAGTGGGCCATCTGGCTTTACCACTGAGGCATCTGGCCCAAGGATCCGCATGCTGAGGTCGTGAGCTGGGGGTGGCCAGGCAGTTGCTGCCCACGTGCAGGCGGCAGCTGCAGCTTGGGCACCTACGGGGATTGGCGGGGCTGGCACTTGATGACCTCAGGGTCGCCAAGTGCACCGCCTGCCCAACTGAGGGTCTGTTCCTCTTTAGCCTGAGCCAACAGCACAGGGACCGTGGTGGCTCAGTTTCTCCGTGGAAACTGGGATGCGGTGGGCGGCCAGTTCCCGTTCTTTGGCCTCCAGGCCAACTGCTAGACTTAGCCACTGCCGCCCAGGCATCTGTCTCTGGGGTTGCCTCTACTTGGGTAGAAGTGAGGGTCGGGGTGGGCGTGGGACATCACCAGTTGCCAGGCCAGCACTGTCTTTGAAATATATTCAGATGGCGGCGGCACCTGGGCAGAAACTCAGACCCAGTCAGCCCTTCCACCCAAGTGCCGGTTCCGGATCCTGAGGCCTCCACCCACACCACAGAGCCGCGCCCACAGTGGTGACTGCTAATCCGTGTCCGGCATGCCTAGGGGTCCCAGGCGGTCTCCGCAACACAGAGCGAGAGAGCACGGGCCCGGGAATCCAACGCGGATGAGGGCCTTGCCGTGCCCAGGATTCCTGTGGAAACGCTGTGCACTTGCTGCGCTGGAGGAACAGGAGCAGGAGGAGGTCAGGTCACCCTCTAGAGTTTGGAGGTCCAGGGAGAGGAGAAAGTCTCCTTCCCTGGAGACCACTGCTGTTGCTGCAACCTCTGCAGCCACCGGCAGGGCACCCCCCTGATAGTGCCCCTAACCTGCCACCTGCTGTTGGTCCCAGGACAGCGCCCCTAACACCTACCCCTCGCGGCTGCAGTGTAGAACCCAGTAGCCCCCCAACCCGTACCTGCGTCGGACGTTGCAGCACCAGATAACTCCCCCAAACTGCCCCCTACAGTGGGTCAGTCTCTGATGGGACCCCAACCCACCCCTCCGGCCCGCGCTGGGCAGTGACGTCCCAGAAAGCGCTGCAACCTGCTCCCCGCTGTGAATAGTGCAGTCACAGATCCTTAAGGCCCCCAACCCGCTCCCCACAACGGGCTGTGCAGCCCCACATAGCAGAGAGCACCCCCAACTATCCCCCAGCCACAAGGAATGATGACCTGAAGAGCGTACCCCACCTGCCCTCCCCCCCCCGCGGTGGGCAGTGTGGCCCCCCACAGCACCCCTAACCCGTATGCTGCTGCCAAGATACGGTCCTGATAGTGCACCAAACCGGGCCCCCACCACAAACAGTGCAGCAGCTGATAGAACCCCTAACTCGCCCCCCACTGACCGCATTGCAGCCCCTGAACCGTGCCCACAACCCGCCCCACCATCCCGCCTGCCACTGATGGGCGGTATCGCCCCCAAACTGCCCCTTGCGCGGGCAGTGTAACCCCCAATGGCGCACCCAACTCGCCCTCTATCATGGGAGGTCTGGCACCCGACAGCGCCTGAAACCACCCCCTCGAAGAACCTCCCTGCACACCCCCCCCCTTTCCCACACCCCCAACCAGCAGTGTAGCACCAGATACTGCCCCTAACCTATCCCCTGTGGCAGGCAGTGCAGCCCCGGATAGCACCCTCACCCCACTGTCAGCAATGAAGCTGGACCAGTCAGTGCCCTGATTAGTCCCCCTACCCCCACGCCGCCGGCACTGTAACTACAATAGCGGCCCCAACCCACCCCCTGCCGCAGGCAGTGTAGCACCCAATAGCACCCCCAACCAGCCCTACTGCTGCTGTAATGATAAAAGTTGGAATGTCTTATGTGTAAATATATGCAACTATATGTTTGATTGTTTTAAAGATAGTTTTAGAGTAGGAAAAAAGGACAGTTAGAAATTTAACTTGAAACCATTGGAGTGCCTGAGTTTACTGAGGGAAAGTGTGTTGAATGATAAAAATTTGGGAAAAACACAACAAACAACTGTGAAAACTTAGGGATCAGGTATAGCAAGAAGAATCTGCACAGTTAATTGAGAGATGGAATTTTAAAATAAGTAGACCATGGAAACATAAAACCTAAGCAAAGTGTGTGTTCTAAAATAAGAGAGAAGTTAACAGTGTTAAATTATTCTTAAAATATATGCAAGGTAAGGATTAAAAATGTTCTATTTTATTTAGCGACTTTTGAAATCTTGCTATGGAACGGTTTATTGGAGTGCTGGGTTAAATTTCAGTTCTTGGTGTACAAAGAAATGAATGGGAAATGATGTAATGTGAGTGAATAAAGAGACTTATTTTTAAATGAGACATAAAAGCAGCTGGAGTGTGATATTTCATTAACTCGCACGTGCACTTTTATGCATGTGTGCTTCATGGTTGTTTGATTTACAATATGGGGCACATTAAAAGTGGTAAGAACTAAGAAACTTAAGACTGAGAAAGCACAAATAATCAAGGAAATAAGATTCCTGAGAAAGTCAGATGAAATACAAATCAGCTCCATGTCAGCTAAGATATTTCCTTTCCCAGATCGCCACAATGCAGAATTTTTCAGTCTTTAATACTATAATGCACATTTTGAAATACCAAGAAGAGAATGCACTGTCATATTAGAGTCAGAACTTCATTTCCAAAAGCCATTTCCCTCCTGCCCAACAGTACTAGTAAACCAACATAGAATAAGAAATGGAAGGCTATTTATTTTGCCACATAGCAGAAGTACATTGGCTGTGTTTTGCCAAGAAAACCTACAGTATGTTTTCATTTTCAGGTTTATACTTAGTTTGGAAATATGTCTTCTACAGAGGAAATTGATTATTGAATAAAAAGTCTACATGAATATTGCCATCTCATAACCATACAATATGCTCATTGAGTTAAATAGCAGCATGGCCTACTTAATTTACATGGATTTCTCCCTTTTTCTCATAGCAAATATAATAAGAAAAATTTGACTAAGAATTAATACCATATGATTCTACTGTACTCTAGTATATGCAACATTCTCCAAATTACTTATTACATAACACTTTTTACATATTACAGAACTGCATTTCACCTAAGGCAGGGCATATACATTCTCACTCAAAATGGAACAGAGTATACAGTATATGCTCTTCAACACTGTACAGAATGTGAAGGACATTCTAGCATCAGGGCTACCTTAGTCACTGTAGAAACTATTAGAAACAAATGAGTGATTTGTTTTTCTCACTCTTGCAGACAGCAGAAGTAAGTAGAGCCAGGTACAGTGGCTCATGCCTATAATCCCAGCACTTTGGGAGGCCCAGGCAGGCAGATCACCGGAGGTCAGGAGTTCAAGACCAGACTGGGCAACATGGTGAAACCCTGTCCCTGCTAAAAATACAAAAATTAACCAGGCATGATGGCAGCTACACTCGGGAGGCTGAGGTAGAAGAATCACTTGAACCGGGAGGCAGAGGTGGTAGTGAACCTAGATTGTAGTAAACCTAGACTGGCAACAAAGCAAGACTCCATCTCAAAAAGAAAGAAAGAAAGAAAAAAAGTAACCATGCCATTTTCAAGACAGGTACTGAGAAATTGATAGAAAATATTGGACATACAAAATGTAGGTTATCTAAAACCATAATTTTCTTATTGGGTACTTTGATTTTAGTTCTATTAACCTCTACTAGTGATGATTGGAAATGATTCACCAGGGTGAATCTTTATTTCCACTAATGCACATAAGTCTGGTATGATATTATCAGCATGCATAACAAGCCTATGGACAGTGGATGTGTCTGTGAGAGCTGATTCCCATTGAGCTAAGCATTTTGAAGTTAGCTCAATATGAGTTTTCTTTGTTCTCTTTGATAAAATTATAAACTAAAGGGTCACACAAGACTATCATTCCTAACAATCTATATCCTAACAGGCAAATCGAATGGTGGATTCAAGAATTCTAACCATACATACAAAATGCCAAAAAGAGGAGATACTGGAATAAATGTGAGGCTACTATTTTAGGAGAATAAACTCTCATCACTATTCTTTATAATAAGCTCACCCAATTCTGTGCTTTTGAAACAGCTATAGTAAAAAATGTTTTTTTAGAGCGAATATAATTTTTTAAGTAAGAAAAACATATCCATCCAGAACCAGATGCAGCCCCCGAGGCTCTCTCAGGCCTGGTCTCGGGGTCTTATTCCAGTCAGATGGGGTGGCCCCTGGGTAGGCCCCTTCCAGTCCCAAGAGTAGGGATTCTTTTTTTTCCCAAACCAAATTTATTTTTAAAGAAATCTCCCACTGTTTCTCTAGTGTGTTCATTACATTCGTTGTTGTGATTAAGTAGGCAGATCTTAAAATGAGTGATTTTAACTGCTCAAAAAATGTACAATTCAGTGGCATTAAGTGCATTACCAGTGCTGTGCAATCATTCCCAATACCCAGTTCCAGAACATTCTCATCACCCCAGGAGGAAACACCATCCCCAGTAAACAGCCCTTCCTCATTTCCCTCCCGCTAGCCCTGGCAACCACTAAGCTGCTTTCAGCCTCTATGGATTTGCCTGTTCTGGTCACTTCATATACAGAGAATTATCCAATACATGACCTTTTGTGTCTGGCTGCATTCTTGTAGCATCGAAAAGAACCTTGAAAAAAGGTTCATCCATGTCATAAAATGTGTCCAAATTTCATTGCTTTTTATGGCTGAATAATATTCCATGCAGACCATGCTTTCTTGATTCACTCATCAGCTGAGGACCATGTGGGTCCTCTCCTCTGTTTGGTGGTTGTGCACAGAGCTCAATGAACATGTGTGAACAGAATTTGTTTGCAACCCTACTCTCGGTTCTCTTACGCATACTTGGGAGTGGAATTGCTGAGTCATATGGAGCCTCTTTCTGCTAGGGCATTCACAGCAAAAGGCCACAGGTTGGGAGGTGTCAACAGACTTTTTTTTCTCACATTTCTGGAGACTGGGAGGTCCAAGATCAAGGTGTCGGCCGATGGGTTCCTGGAGAGGGCTCTCCTGGCTGGTAGCCACCTTCTCACTGTCCTCATGCAGCAGGGAGAGGGCCCTGGCATTGCTTCCTCCTCCTATAAGCTGTATGAGATTAGGACCCACCCTGATAACTTCACTTAACCTAAAGATTCCATCTCCAAATGCAGTCACATCAGTGTTAGGGCTTTGACATATGAATGTAGCAGGGGATGTGATTCGGTCCATAGCAGATGGTAATTCTACAGATAGGGGTTCTCAGGGCAAGGGCGGACCAGGGCAAGTGGTAATTCTACAGATGAGGGTTATCAGGGTCAGGGCAGATGGCATAGGTGTAATTCTATAGAAGGGGATTCTCAGGAGGAGGACAGATAAGAGAAGGTGATAGTTCCACAGATGGGGGTTCTCAGGGTGAGGGCAGATGGGGAGGGCAGATGGGGTAAGTCTACATATGGGATTCCTGGGGCAAAGACAGCTCAGGGCAGATGGTAATTCTATAGATAGGGTTTTTGGGCAAAGGCAGATCAGGGCAAGTGGTAATTCTATAGGACAGGGTTTTCAGGATGAGGGCAGATGAGGCAGATGGTAATTCTATGCATGGGGTTCTCAGGGTGAGGCAGTGAGGGTAACTGCAAACACTGGGCTGGGGGCCTGATTCCAAGAGTCATGGCCTCCTTGCTCTCTGCACCCTTGGGTGTAAAGTGGCAGATGTGGCACTCTGCCCTGTGCAGGGGTATCGGGCCGTGTGTGATGAGTGCCTGTTCCTCACTCCTGCTCAGGAACTCCTTGGACAAGGCTGCGTGTTCCAGGAGTGGTATGGCTGGGAACAACCGGGATGGTTTCATCCCCGAGGCCCAGCTCTGGTGAGTAGCGTCTGCTGGGCTGTGCCGCTGGGAGGCCCTGCCCTATCAACCCCCTTGCCCCTCTCCCACCTCCCCAGGTGGCTCCACTGTCGTGATCAGTTATTCTGCACACAGGAAGCTGAGCCCCACCGACCTGCCCCCAAGGCTTGGTGCATTCTTTATGCCATTCACACAGTCACCACTCTGTCACCATCCGCCCTGGCCAGGCCTCCCATGGCCCAAGTGGGAAGGGCTGTGGGCAGAGCAGAAGGTTATGTCCCACGGTGGGGAGATAGCAATAAAACTCCCCCAGGCTGTAGGAGGAATGGAGCAACTTCTCCTAATTCTGTGCATCTACTTTTGGCCACTCTGTTGGTTTATGTCAGGAGAGCGGGCAGTGGGAGAGTTGATGCACCCAGGGTGCTCGATTTCACAGTGGCCTGGACTCTGGGCATCCTCTGGGGCCTCCCAGGGACCTGGATCCTCAGAAAGAAGAACAAAGGCAGTCCCGCAGTGAAACCTGGGACCCAGGCCCTCGGGAGCAGGCAACGCAAGACCTTACAGCCAGCTGAGGTGTAGCATTTGATCCACATTTAGGGAAATCAAAATCCCCTTCCCGGGGCTGCGTCTCACCAGTCCCTTCTGGTGCACCCATCTTCCATCCCCACAGCAACCCGCAGCCCAGAACAGGCTCCAGAGCTCCAGGGCATCAGGAGGGGAGATGGGAACCAGAACTGGCTAACAGGGCCTCGGCTCTGGGGTCAGTGTCCTCAGAGCCTCCCTGGTCATTGTCTTTTCTCCTGCTGCCCCTAGGGACATGCAGTCCTCACAAACCCTGCGGGGACGAGGGGGTCTGGGCAGACCCTGCCTTGAAGCCCAGCCCACACTGTCTTCCAGTCAGATCTGGCCTTGGAAGCCCTCTCCCGTCCCTGGGTGAGGACAGGGGAGGAGAGGAGAGGAAAGCAAGAGTCAGGAACACACGCCAGGTCCCAAGATGGGCAGATTTTGTACGCCCCTCTGGGAGCCAAACTGCATGTCCAGGACACCTTGGCAGGGATACAGCAGGTGGGATGTCCCTGCTGGGGAAGGAGGGGACTCCACGCAGAGATGCCAGCAAAGCCTGACTCCATTACAACCTCACATTGGCTCCCACCTGTGTGTGAAGAGGAGATGAGGCTGGGGTGGGTGGATAGGACTGGCAGCCCTGAGAGGCAAAGAATTGCCCGCACCTGCATTCACAGCTGTGCCATGCCAGTAGTTAGGAGGGCAGGTGGGGGGTTGTCTGCAGGAGCAGAGGCCGAGGAGGGTCATGGGGCCGTGGGGTGTCTGAGAAGGGGGCAGATACCAGTGATGCCAAGGCAATGGTAGAGAAGCTGGACTCTGGAGCCCACACACCTGCCTGGCTTCGTGCCACTGCCCGGTCCTGGACTTGTCTGTGCCCTTGGGTGAGATGTTACTTCTCTGCACCTCAGTTTCTTCATCTGTAGAAAAGGGCATGCCTGGTAGGAGCGGAAGGCACTTTTGGCAGGTCCTGGCCCAGAGCAGGAGCTGGGCCTGGGATTGCCGTGGCTCTGGGGAGCAGCCCTGGCTGAGGTCCTAGGTAACCGTCTTTCCCTGTCGTTCCCCACCTTGGGGAAGCATCCAGCTTCTCCTCCAGCCTCCTGGGCCCCGGCTGGGCTCTCAGACCCACGAGGTGAGGCTCCTGCCTCCTTTGTACTGTTTTGTCTGGACCTCATAGGAGCCCCCTGCCCGTGTCCACAACATAGTTGCACTCACTGCAGGGGCTCCCCGAGGGCAGGGCCAGGCCTGACTCCATCATAGCCTCAGCGGGACCCTACTCTGGGGAGGGAAGTGGGAAGGGACAAGGAAGGAGGCCGAGGACCACGTGTTTTCTTCCCAGGTCCCCGAGTATGACTACTACCGGGCTTACAGGAGCCAGTGCACTAGGACTACTAGGACTAGAACTACGCCTACCTTAGGCTGCTGGGGGATGAGTACGCTTTCCACTTCCCACCCCACCACAACGTAGTGCATAGCTGGGGTCCATCACGGGGGTCCATCCCTCTGCTTGTCCCTCAGATGAGCCTCCCCATTGGGCCAGCCCTTGGCCGGACTCCTTCCTGGGGCCTCTGGGACAGGTGCAAGCCCAGCTTCATTGGGGTCTGACCCTGCGGTTGCCCGGGACCCCTTGCCCTGAAGGGCCCAGCTTGGGTTCATGCTCTGCTGTCAGTGCCTTGAAACTCTTCATGGTCTTTGGACAAGGGCCCCACTGGATCCCACACTGGGTTCTGTAGCCAGTCCTGAAGGGAAGAAAGCGTTTATTTCCACCATCTCCCCGAAAGCTTGCTCTAGTGGCAGAACATCTGTTCAAGGTGTTGAAAGAGGGAGCTCCTGCAGTAAGGAGGTGTGTGTGTCATGAAGCACCTGAGCAGCAAGGCCAGCTCAGTGCCCCAAGTCCCTCGTTGCTGTCTCCCGGCGAGTGCTCGGGGCTCCCTCTGGCACCTCCACACCCAAAGCTTCTAAAGCCTGTGGGACTCTGGCCATCAAGGATGTGGGAGCTCATGGGAGATGCCAACTTGGCTTTGTGGCTTCTTCTGACCTCCGCAAACATGCCTGAAGCTGTCCTAAAGCAGGAAACACATGCTTGTTCTCAGCGCTGGCAGCTTCCCCAGCCTCTAGAGGAGCCCAGCGCCGGAGGCTGCTGAGGGTTTTGGTCAGCAGCCCTGGTGGCATCAGCAAAGGTACAGTGGAAATCGACAAAGGGGAGCCCTGTGCTGAAGGACAGTGATGCGTGGCAGGGTTGTAGAAGCCACGGAGGACTCAGGAAGTGGACAGCCCCAGTGGTGTGCTGGTAACAGCTTAACAACCAGCTCTGGGATGGAGGGCAGAAAGCTGGCTCTGCAGCATTGGCCAATTTTTCCCTGATGTAAATACTTTCTCCATGGCTGATTTCAATCCAGTCTGCCAATGAGGCATCACTGAATATGGAGCGAGGTAGGGATCTGCATGACCAGTTCTCAGGGTCAGTGCATCCCTGCACAGCCTGGCTGGACCATAGCTCTGCCACTGCCTGGCTGTGCCACCATCCCTGGCCTCCCTGAGTACATGACGAGTAATATGAGTTTTCTCGTGGAAACTCAAACGCAGTTTGGAAGGAGATGAAACAGCTTCTTGACACACAGCAGTTGTTCAGGAAGCTGGGTTGTTGCTGTCATGATTATTTTTTTCCCATAGTAACAATGAGGTGGGCACATCTGCTCAGCAGTGGGGAAGCATGTCGAGCCCTGAAGGGAAGACCAAGTAGAACATACAGTGAAGAAGACTCTGAAAACCTCACCCAGGCATCTGTAAACCTGGGGAAGGAAATAGGGAGTGGTGTGCGTGTGCGTGTTGAACTGGTTTATTGAGATCTAATTCACATACTATATGATTTATTCATTTAAAGGGCACAACTCAGTATTTTTAGTGAGTTCACAGGGTTGTGCAACCATCATCATGATCTAGTTTTAGAACATTTTCATCTCCCAGCAAAAGATACCCCCCCAGCCCAGAGCAACCCTACTCTAATTTCTCTCTTTGTAGATATATCTAGTTCAGACGTTTCACATAAGCAGAATCATAAAATATGTCTTCTTTTTGTGATCAACTTCTTCTGCTAAGTGTGATATTCTCAAGGCACATCCATGTTGTAGCGTGTGTCCGCACTTCATTCCTTTTTCTTTGAGATGGAGTCTTGCCCTGTCACTCAGGCTGGAGTGAAGTGGTACAATCTCAGCTCGCTGCAGCCTCCGCCTCCTGGATTCAAGTGATTCTCTCACCTCAGCCTCCTGAACAGCTGGGACTACATGCACGCGCCACCATGCCCAACTGATTTTTTTTTTTTGTATTTTTAGTGGAAACAAGATGTTGACCAGGATGGTCTCAAACTCCTGACCTCAGGTGGTCCACCTGCCTTGGTCTCCCAAAGTGTTGTGATTACAGGCGTGAGCCACCACACCCTTTGCCCATTTTTAATGGCGGTATTTGACTTTTTATTGTTAAGTCGTTAAGAGTTCTTTATTCTGTCTGGGTAGAAGGCCCTTATCATACATAAGATTTGCAAATATTCTCTCCCATCCCGTGGGTTGCCTTTTCACTATTAGTGTCCTTTGATGCACAAATGTGCTTGTGATGAATGTCCTTCCATCTGACCTTCGCTTTTGTGACCTGTGCTTTTGGTGTCCTCTCCAGGAAACCCTTGCCATTTCCAATTCCCCATGCTTTCTTCCCAGAGGTCGTACAGCTACAGATCTTACCCTTATGTCTTTGTTCCATGTCTAGTTAATTTTTGGACATGATGTAAGTTAAGCGACCAGCTTCTCGCTTCTGCACGTGGCTATCGGATCCTCCCAGCACCACTTGTTGGAGACTCTTTCCCCATGAGTGGCTTCAGCGTCCTTGTCGAGATCACGTGACCACATATGTGAGAGTTCATTTTACTTCGCTTTCTGCAACTTTGCTGACTTCGTTTAATAGTTTCAAGCAGTGTTTTTGCGTGGAGTTTTCAGGATGTGGAAAGGATTTAAACAAAACCTTTAGGCCCTTCCTGCTGATCTTCCACAGTTCTGTGACTCCATCCATGGCCAGGAGTTCCATCTTGCAATTTGGGGCTTTCAGAGCCCACCTGAGCCGGGGTGGCCAAGGACCACATGCTGGGACCACATGCTTGGTACATACACACCATCCCTGGTTGATGGGTCAGAGGAGAGCACTGAGGCCGAGTGGGCCGACCCCCATGGGTGCTGGGACATGCTCTTCCCACCCAAGCCTGGCTGAAAGGGAGACCGTGTTCTAGATGTCCTTCCTTGATAGGCCTGTCCCTCTACTTGTGGATCCCTACTTGGAAGAACTGGGGACTGATCCCACTTCACTGCTTTGGTGGAGAAAAATGCAAGATGCCTCAACCACCAGTGATTCTGAACTTAGAGAGGCCCCTGGATTTCCCCAGACTCCCTTACTTTGCCAGGAAGTAGGTGTGGCCCGTTTTCCTCCTTCATTCAGGGACTGTTTCTTGGGCCAGGCTGTGCATGGGGTACGATGGAGACACAGACCCAGTTGACCGCATCTTCGTTGAGCTGCTGGAGCCAGGAAGGATGGGACCACTCCCTCCCTTCCACCCGTGAACTCTTACCCTCTCACTGAGCTGGGTGACGGGTCTTTGAATAAGAGATCCACAATTGGAGGACCGTGAACAGGTGCACTTTAAAAATTATTTTTCCTGTTTCAAAATGAGATTGGTTTTGAGCCCCAAGCTCCTCCATAGGCTGTCTAAAATTAGAACCCCGTTGACAAGGACATTTTTGTCAGGGACCTAGAGCAGGGAAATGTCAACAATACACTTTCTGTGTCAGTTCTGTGTTTTTTAAGAGGCGTGGGCAAATGGCAACTTAGAGCAAATTTGCACTGTTTCCAAAGCTTTTAGAATCCAGCCCCTCAGCGGTCATGTGATTAAACTGTCAGGTTTATAGGGAGCTGCTCCTGTGGATGGGAGAGTGGGCTCCGCCCTTCTTCCCACAGGCATATCCCAGCGGGAGCTGTACAGGGTGGGCCTTTCCACTGACAGCAGCGGTGGAATCAGCTCCTCTGCTGTCTGGGATCCTGCAACCCACCCAGCTCTCTGCATTCTTTTTGTGAGCTCTGTGGTTCCAGGGCTGAGCACTCAGGCCTTCCCATGGGAGTCAGTGGGTTCAAGGGCTTGCCTGAAGGTGAGGACACAGACTCCAGTTTCTGGGTGTGGACGCAGCATGCACCCAAACCAAGCGTGCAAAGAAAATCATGCCTCCGGCGCAAGGAGCCCTCCAGGCTGCCTGTGGCCTCCATGCGCTGAGTACTAGCCTGGTGTGCAGGTGTGTGGGACACACCCTCCCAAAGACACCAGCTGTCCTCCCAGAGCTGGGTCTGCCCAGCCTGTGTCTGCCTCAGCCCAGGGACATTATTGACAGTGTTCCCACCACTGCACGGGCCATGGGGGGATGAGATGAAGCTTATCCCATGAGCACATGATGATCAGCACCGTCATTTCCGCTGGGCTTGGGGCCATTGTGTCTTTCACAGTCAGATATCCACAGCCCCACAGGCCTTTCTCTCCTGCCTCCCACCACGTCCACTGCCCAGTGGTGGGCCTTTGCGCCCTCACCTGGACAGCCCCTCTGCGATGGCAATCTCCCGCTCTGCCTGCCAGCCTGGTCTGGCGCCCCAGGCAGGGACCTTGCTTTCTGGCCCCTTCCCCACACAGAACACGGTTGTGCTTACGGCCAAACCAAGCCCTGAAGGGCAGAGGCTATGGCTGTCTTCAGAGCCCTGTGCTGTGCTGAGGCTGACCAGAATGGTAGGTGATGGGCTCCTCGGACAACGGGCTTGGCACCTGGCTGTCCCCTTCCCTGATGCCTCTGTCCCCACCAAGCACAGCCAGGGTGGTGTCCCCTGAGCCGTGCTTCCGCTTTCCCCCTGCCCTTTGCTGACATGTCTCAGAGCTTCTGAAACAGATAAAGCCAAGCTCCCAACCCCATCTTACAGACAAGGAAGGGTGAGAAGCTTGCCCCAGGTCACTGCTGTGGACTGAACGATGACCCCGAAAACATACGTCTACACATCCTAACTAACCAGAACCTGGGAATGTGCCTTTATTTGGAAATAGGATCTTTGCAGGTGTAATTAACGTCAGCAACTCCAGACGATATTACCTAGGGCTAGGGAAGGTCCTAAATCCAGTGACAAGTGTCCTTGGAAGACAGAGACACAGAAGGGAGGCTATGAGGGCTGAGGCAGAGATTGCAGTGATGCAGCCACAAGCCAAGGGGTGTCTGGAGGTGCTCAGGATTCTCCCTGGAGAGTGGAAGGGTCCTCTCCAGAACCTGCAGAGGGAGCATGGCTTGCTCGCACAGTGATTTTGGATTTTGAGCCTCCAGAACTGACAGAGTTTACTGCTATTGTTTTAAGACAACAGTTGTGGTCATTTGTTATGACAGACAGGAAACTAACCCAATCCTGTAGAAGATCTGAGGTCTGCAAATGGCAAACCTGCCATCTCCCCCTCCCGAAGGTGATCCCCTACTTCTCCCCAAAGATTTCCAGAGCAGCTGGAGAGAGTTCTCCTTGGAAGACCCCATTTCTTGGTGGCAGTCCGCCTGGGACCCAGGACCAGCTGGTAGTCATGGTGACAGTAGGAGTTGTCCACCAGGAAGTGGTGGCCTGGGCCTGGACCTCAGTCATCCTACCTGGCCACATCTAAGCCATAACCTTGTCCCCCAGGTCTGGGGCATGCGGCCGTCCTTCGTTGGGGAGCTGGGCTGGGAGCTGCACGTTCCAAAGGTGTCCTGTGTGACTGTGCACTGGGCTATGATGGCCGTGGGTGCCAACCATGGCCTCGTCAATGCAGGGTACCATGCCATTCACCCCTTAAGCACTGAGAAAGGTGAGTGCAGGGTCTGGATGGCACGGAGGGGGTTTGGGGAGGCAGAAGGGCAGTGACGCTTGAGACATGTGGAGGCTGAAAAGCTGTTTGCCTTCCCTGTGTCATCACCTGGCTTCCTTCTTTCCACACCATGATTTCCTCCCCTTACATCCCAACACCTGACATCCTTCATTTCCCCAAACCCTCTTACTGCCCAGAGTCTTCATGCAGGGTCCCAGGGACAGTATTGAGATCAGCAACCCCTGCACACACCTAGACTCAGAGAGCTGGCACCTGGGGGGCAGGCCCAGGCTGGGTTGGAACTGAGGGCCTTGGTTTCTCTGAAGCCGTGAAGAATGGAGCCGGAAAGCAGGTGCTACAGCCTCTGGAAGAAGGCCAGACCCTTGTTCAGACTAAGGATGGAGGTCAGAGAGGGCATTGGGCGGCTCCCCTGGGCACCCAGCTTGGGCACTGGGCAGCTCCCCTGGGTGTTGGGCACCCAGCTTGGGCATTAGGCAACTCCCCCTTCACGAGAGATGGTAAAGCTTTACAGAACTTTTTTTTTTATGACACAGAAACATGATCACAAAGCACATGTGTACCATAATACAAATTTCATGTATTTTGTCTCTTTGTACTATGTTTTCTTTCCATTTATGTCTTTTTCAAGCTAAGGATTCCTAGTCTCCTAATACAGTGGACCTTTCAAGCACTTACTTCTTTAGCTAGTTATTTTCTTTTAACTAGAATCCCACAGATAGAGTTATCAAAGCAAGGAAAAGGATGAAGAACCTTGACTCCTTCCCCTCTCCATCCCCCACTGAATTCAATTCGGCCCAACCTAGCATTTGTTTTGTTCTTCTGAAAAAGAAAATATACTCATTACCCTCAATAAATATACAATCTATTTAGGGAGATACGGCTTCAGAGTAGGATTCTTAGTTTGATTTTGATTATCTTACCTTCAGATATTTGGAAAGACCAAAATGCTGTATGCTTGTGGACCGCAAGCAATATGAGTGGAAAACCAAAGTAATAAATGTTATTTATGACTTTATTATAGTATTATGGTTAATAGTTAATTACTTACTGAAGGAAGATTTAAATTGAGTATTTCTAAATGGGAATTTTTTTTTTTTTTTTTT
>NW_012120833.1:38616-54056 GCF_000951035.1 Colobus angolensis palliatus
TTTAAAAGCAAGCAAATCAGTAAAGTTTAGGACCCAGAATCTACTGAGCTAAAGCTCAATGAGAATTAATTCTCAATTTGTGTTGTAGCAATTCTTGAAGTTATCTGTGAGGACTCACATGAGAGCTAAACAATAAAAGAAGACTGAGACCATTTCAAGGGATGGAGAACACCTTCCTTTCTTGTTCAGATGATACTCTGAGACACTGTTATTTATTTTGAGTCTCTTTTTAGACAAACTTCCACTTGGGAGCTTAAAAACCACCTATAAACCAACAGCCACAAAATATGTGAAGAACTCACTGTTTAAGCATTATTGATCTGCTAGACACAGTAGTGGGCACTTACATAAAATGGTATGATTTAAGCATGACAGTAATGAGACAGGAATCACACTATTATTCCATTTTTGCAGGTGAAGAAATCAAGGTCTACAAAAGAAATCAAATAATATGTTCAATTGCATCTGTCAGAAAACAAGAAGTTCTGCTACTTGTTACTTCCTGTGCTGGGAAAGCCTCCTTAGTTTTAGTTCCATGAACCTACTAAAGACAATGAAGCATTTCCAAACAATGTGCTACAGACAGAAGTAAAGTGAACTTAATACGTGATTAGCCTTAATGACGAAACCACAGTGTGTCTCCTGGTGTGAGTTCTGCTGGGACACAGAAACCCACTCATTCCTGAGCCTTGGAGCAAAGTTACCTCCTGTTTTGCCTGTTTTGTATAAAACCTAGAAATACACACAAACTTTAAAACATTTTGAGATTTATATAATAAAAAAAACTAGTAAATTTATTGCCCAGAATATAGTCATGTACCATACAACAGTGTTTCAATCAATGTCAGACCACATATATGATGGTGGTCCCACAAGATTGTAATGCTGTATTTTTACTTTACCTTTGCAACATTCAGCCATCCCAAATTCTAATCACACCACCGAACTCCTAATGTCACATTGGACTAATCTATTATTTTATAGAAACAATAATGTTAGTTTAAGTAACGTGAAAACATTCCCCCCTGCATAAACCTACATCAGACCGGAATAACCCACTGACAGTTAATGAACAGCCCAACAAATTTACTACTTATACTGTTATTCCAACACAGGCATGCTCTAAGGAAAGGTTTAAAAAAGTAAAAGGAACTTGGCAAATTTTACCCGGCCTGTTTACCAAAAACATCACCTCAAGCATTATTAGTATTAGAGGCACCACCTCCCCAGTGACGTATGTTCAATGGCCGTGATATGTTCAATATCATATCAACAGTGTGTTCAATACCTGACTGTGCAAAGGTAGCATCATCACTTGTTCCTTACATAACTTGTATGAATGGACTTGTATGAATGGCCCCATGAGGGTTCAGCTGAATCTTACATCTAACCAGTGAAATGGACCTACCCGTGAAGAGGTGAACATGAACAAATAAGACAAGACCCTATGGAGCTTTAATTTATTAATGCAAACAAAACTCAAATAAGCCCATAGGCCTTAGACTACTGTCTCTGCATTAAAAATTTTGGTTGTGGTGACCTTGGAGCATAATCTAACCTCCAAGCAATCTATGCTAAGACTAAACCAGTTTAAGCGAATTACTATACATATATTTACCCAGTAATTTGATGAACAGAATAAGTTACCCTAGAGATAGCAGCGCAATCTTATTCTAGAGTCCATATCGACAACAGGGTTTATGACCTTGATGTTGGATCAGGACATCCTAATGATGTAGCCGCTATCAAGGGTTCATTTGTTCAACAATTGAAGACCTACGAGATCCGAGTTCAGACCGGAGTAATCCAGGTCGGTTTCTATTTTATTTTTTCTCCCCTTATGAAAGAACAAGAGAAACAGGGCCCACTTCATAGAGTGTCCTCACCCTATAAATAATACTATCTTAATCTAATGATCACCTCATATCTCACCCAAGAATAGGGTTTGTTAAGGTGGCAGAGCCCAGTAATTGCATAAAACTTAAAACTTTATAATCAGAAGTTCAATTCCTCTTAACAACATGCCTATAATCAAGCTACTACTTATTGCACCTACTCTAGTCACTAGCATTCCTTATGCTCATTGAACGAAAAATTCTAGGTTACATACAACTACACAAAGGACCCAATATTGTAGGCCCCTATGGACTATTTCAACCATTTGCTGATGCAATACAACTTTTCAGCAAAGAGCCCCTAAAACCCTCAACATCTACTGTTACCCTTTACATTACTGCTCCAACCCTAGCCCTTTGTATTGCCCTTCTTTTGTGAATTCCACTCCACATACCAAACCCCTTAATTAATTTAAATTTAGGCCTCCTATTTATTCTGGCCACATAGAGCCTGTCCGTCTACTCTATTTTATGATCAGGGTGAGCATCAAATCCAAACTATGCACTAATTGGCACATTACGAGCCGTCACCCAACAGTTTCATATAAAGTTACCCTAGCCATCATCCTACTATCAGACATTACCATCTTTAACCTATTTATTTTATCCTAACAACCACTGCATTCCTAGCACTCAACCTGAATTCAAGCACCACAACCCCATTACTATCCTGCACCTGAAACAAACATGACTAATATCCATAATCTAATCAATTTTATTATCCTTAGGGGGCTTACCTTGTCTGTGACTTTGAGCAGTAGGATATAAGTAACTCCTGCATGCTTAGTATTCCAATAATGGAACACCAGACATAAGTAGGTTAACACAATCATTAAAGCATAACTATTCAAGTAACTAATTATACAACTGATTTTTTTTCCTCATCTCTAAAACATAGTTAAGGGACCAGTTATTTTAAAAATACAACACAGTGACAAGCAGTTTATTTTTCACTCAGTTTTGGTTTGTTGTTTGATAAGGCCATTGCTTGGCATAAACAAAAAGAGGGAGAGAAACAAGAATAGAAACATGAAATAGAAGCAGCAGCAAAAGAAAATGAAGAGGAACAAGAAGATGGGAAGAAGAAAATACAGACTGGAATAAAGGAAAAAGAACGGTGTGGGAATTAGAAGGCCTATTAGGATACCTTTTACCCTTCCGCAATTTATGAAATTTGAGTAAGTCCAAGAGTATCACAACGAAAAACAAGCAAAAAGATTTACAAATAGTCACCCCCTAAATTTTGTTAAGAATGAAACAATGATGCCACTCACACCTGGCTCAGGCACCAGCAAGAGGGCACCCTCCAAAGACTGCAGGAGAAGAGGAAGGACTCCGCTTTGCCCTAGGTGCACCTCCACCACTGCCACCAAGGCCGACGTTACAGCACCTGCAGGTTCCTCCCCACCCCAGGATGGGATGGGCCCTGCAGCGCACCTACTCCCCACTCCCCCTTCCTGGCCCCTAGACTTGCTGCTGCTATCACCACTAGTGTTGATGCCAATACAACCACTGTTGCCCTCAATGTACCAACCCACCCTACAAGGCTCCTATCATCACCTGGCCCCTGAGGGTGTCCTCTGCACCCTACCACTCTGGTTGAGCTGCAGTCTCTGCTGCCACCACCAACCACGTGAGGCAAGCTGCAGAGCCAGGCCATCTGCAGGCTCCAGTATACCACAAGTGACTCTTCTCCTCTTCCAGCCTGGCTTGGAGCAGCTGGGCAAGTCAAGCCAGAAAAGCCCAGAACAGGATGCAGGGAGTGGAAGCATTAGAGCCTCACTTTGTCATGCTGGCCACTGGGTGGCAAGGACCAGTTTCATTGAAGGCACTCACACCCACCCTCCGAAGTCCAGCCTCTCCTTCTGGCAAAAGCTGGCCAGGAACTGGGGCCTGGGGTGGGTGTGAGTGCCTTCACTGAAACCGGCCCTTGGCCAAGTCCAGCTGGCCAGGAATTGCTGGGCCCACTGGGACTGCACTCCCTGGGGAGCCCGAGTAGAAAAAACACAGATCCAGTCAGCCCTCCCAACCCAAGTACTGGTTCCTATTCCTGATGCCTCTACCCACAAAATGCCCCGTCGCCGCTCCACCACCGTGGTGCCCACTATTCTCTGCCTGGTAGTCCCGGGTGGTTACTGCAACACAGTGTGAGGGCTTGCACCAGGGAACCACGGTGGTTGTGGGGGCCCTGCCGTGCTCAAGATCACACGAGCAAGAAGAAAAATCTCCCTCTAGAGTCTAGAGTCCTGGAAGAAAATAGTCCCTTTCTTGGAAGCCACCAGCAAGGAAGGGGGCCACTGTTGTTCCTGCCACTGCCACCTCTGCAGCCTGCCAACACCACTGGCAATGGAGCCACCGATAACACCTCTAACCTGCTGCCTGCCACTGGCAGTATAGTCCCAACACACCCTGCAGCTGCAGGAAATGTAACCCCAAAGCCACCCCTCCACCCACAGCAGGCAGTGTAGCACCCGATAATGCCCACAATCTGACCCAGCCACAAGTATTGCTGCACTAGATAGCGCCCCAAACCCGCCACAGGCAGTGCAGCTCCTGATAGCGCACCCCCAGTTACGTCCAGTGAAGCACCTGACAACACCCCTAAGTCACCCCCAACTGCCAGCATTGTAGCCTCAGAAAACTCCACCCAACCCGCCCCCTCCCGCAGGCAGTGCAGCAGAAGATAGTGCCCCTAACCCGTCCCCTCCACCACCAGCAGTACACGTTCGTGTACACAACCTACCTTCCCCCATCACCCCCATCACTACGGACAATGCAGCCCCTGATAGCCAACCAACCCATCCCACCGCCAGCAATGCAACCCCGGAGAGTCCCCAAAACCGCACCACTGTCACAGGCAGTGTAGCATCTGGCAGTGAGCCCCAACAGGACACCCAACCCTTTCCCCAGAGGTGGGCAGTACAGCCCCAAATAACTCACCTACTCCACCACATTTCTACCACCCTGGCCGAGCTGCAGTCTCCGATGTCACCACCAACCACAGCGAGCCCAGCTGCGGTGGCGCAGGATCCAGCCTCCAGAATGCGGGGGTGCCTCTTCTGCTCGTCCTCAAGCCTGACAGGAGAAGGTCCCACTGCTGGCCACTCTCCTACCTGTCCCTCACCACCACCAACCACAACCAAGCAGTGGGCCAAGCCGCAGCCTCCAGGGGGCAGCAAGTGGCGGCCCCTTCTGGTTCTCCAAACCAGGAGAGGTGCAACTCACCAATGAACAGAAAAGAGCCTAATATGATGCTGAGCCCCCTCAGCATGCTTTATATACTGAAGTTAGGCAACTACCGTTGCTGGTCTACATGTTCTGGTTGGACAAGAGGCCTATTCTGATTGGACTTTATTTTCATGCTGTGATTGGTTGTCTTAAGGCTTGCTCTCATCCAATCAGAACATGATAATAAAGTCCAATCAGAGTAAGCCTGGAGGTTTTTTTCTCATCCAATCAGAACATGGAGTCCAGGAACCTTCATTTGCATAAACTCAGTGTATGAAGACACTGAAGAGAAATCATGCTTTTCCAAGTTCTGGTATCTTCGTGTTCAGCTGCTGGGTACCTGGCTTAGAGAACCAGGAATGGCTGTATGCTGGAGGTTAGAGCCGCGGCACCGCAGCACCATCGCTCCCCTAGCTTCCGTTGGTGGTGGCAAAGGAGATTGCTTCATACCTAGAGCGGTAGGAGGAGGAAAATAGTTTTGGGAAAGATGGAGGGGATTAAGGAGGGTTGTTAGTGCCAAAAGGAGAAAAGGATAGCGAGTAAGGAGAAGGCGCTGCCAAAAAACGGCGGGAAAGATGGTGGGGAAAAAAAGTGGGTAGACAGACGTGGAAAAACAGGGTGGAGAGCGGGAGGGAGGGAAGATTTTGCAGAAAGACGGTGAGTAAAAACTTTTTGGGTAGATGGAGGGGGAAAAGAGGGTGGCAAGTGGGAGGAGGAAAGACAGGGTGGTGAGGGGGAGAAAACAGGGGTGAGCAGTAGGGAGAGAAGCTTTTGTGACAATACAGTGGGGAGAAAAGTTTTTGGGTAGATAGAGGAGCAAAAGAGTAAGTGGGCAAAGGAAAAAGAGGGTAGCCAGCAGGAGGAAGACAAGGTTTTGCGAAAAGACAGTGGCAGAAAAGAAAGACTGAAGAAACAAAAGATGGCAGGTAAAAAGTGTTTGGATAGATGGAGGGGGGAAAGAGGGTGACGAGGAGGAGAAAAGAGGGTGGCGAGCGGGAGCAGGGAAAGAGGGTTGGGAAAAAGGAAAATAGTTTTGGGGTAGACGGAGGGCAAAAAGGAGGGTGGCAAGCAGGATAACAGAAGGACGATTAAGAAATGGTAGATGGAGGGGGGAGAAGACTTTGAGAAAAGACAGTGGGGAAATGTTTTTGGGTAGATGGAGAAGGGAAAGAGAATGTCAAGGAGGAGCGGGGGGAAAGACGATGAAGAAAACAGTTTTTGGCTAGATGAAGGGGGAAAGGAGGGTGGTGAGCAGCAGAAGTTGGGAGAAGGCCTTGGGAAAAGATCGGGGAGAATGTTTTTGCTTAGATGAAGGAGCAAAAGAGGGTGATGAGAGCGGGAAGGAGAAAAAGGGTGGCCAGGGAGAAGGCGAAAAGATGGTGGGAGAAGACAGTGGGGAAAGTGGGTAGTTGGATGGGGAAAAGGGTGATGAGTGAGAGAGTAGAGAAGGCTTTGTGAAACGACGGTGGGGAGAAATGGTGGTGAAAAAGTTGAGGAGTAGATGGAGGAAGAAAAAGGGTGGCGAGAGGGAGGGGGGCAAAGGCGGTCAGGAAAAGAAAGCAGGGAAATGATGGGGGCAAAGGTTTGGGGTAGTTTTTTTTTTTTGATAAGAGGATTTGTATTTTTGCTTTTGAGTGGTTTGAATTCTCCATATATTTTGTGTATTAACCCGTTGCCTGATGGCATAGTTTGCAGATACTTTTTTCCATTCTGTGGGCTGTTTCTTTATTCTGATTGCTTCCTCTGTTTTGCAGAAGCGTTTGAGTTTAATGTAATTACGTCTTTGCTTTTGTTGCTTGTGCTTTTGATGTCTATTTGAAAATTCCTTGTCCTAACCAATTTCGTGAAGCATTTATCCTATGTTTTCTTCTCTAGTAGTTTCATAGTTTGACGTCCTGCATTTAAATCTTCATTTTTAGTAGATGTTTGTGTATGGTAAGATAACAGCCTAGATGGATTCTTGTGCAAGTGGGTTTTGGGTTTTCCTAGCACAATTTATTGAAGAGATTGTCCTTCCCGAATGTGTGTTCTTGGTGCCTTTGTAGCGCGATGCCTCCAGATTTTCCTTTTATTCCAGATTCTTTTGGCTGTCTGAGATATTTTGCATTTCCATGTGAATTTTAAGATGGTTCTTACTATTTTTATGAAGAATGTCTGCTGTAGTTTAAGAGGGATTGCATTCATTCTGTAGATCACATTGGATGATACAGATATTTTAACAATATTCTTCTAGTGCACAGATATGGGATACCTTACCATTTACTTGAGTCTACTTTAATATCTTAGTCTATGCTTTATAGTTTTCATTGTGGAATCTTTTGCCTTTTGGGTTAAGTTTATCTCTAGATATCATTTTTTTGTGATGAAATAACTGTTGATTTCTTAGGTATTTCACTATTGGTGCATGGGTGTGATACTCATTTTTATGTATTGATGATTGTATCTTGCAATTTGACTAAATCTATTGTTTCTAGTAGGTGTTTTCTGGAATCTTTAGGGTTCTTTCTATATATATATATACGTTCATGTCACCTGCAAACAGAGACATTTTGACTTCCTTTTTTCCAATTTGGATGCCTTTTATTGCACTCTCCTGTCCAGTTGCTCTAGCTAGGACTTCCAGTACTGTGATGAATAAAAGTGATGCAAAAGTAGCCACAATTGTTCCAGATCTTAGGGGAAGAGCTTTTAACTTTTCCCCGTTGATTATGATGTTAGCTGTGGGTTTGTCATATATGGCCTTTATTGTGCTGAGATACGTGCCTTGTGTACTCATGTTGAGTTTTTTGTTTTGTTTTGTTTTTTTGAGACAGAGTCTCGTTCTGCCACCCAGGTTGGAGTCCAGTGGCGTGATCTCGGCTCACTGCAACCTCCACCTCCTGGTTTCACGCAATTCTCCTGCCCCAGCTTCCCGCGTAGCTGGGACTACAGGCGCCCGCCACCACGTCCAGCTAATTTTTTTTGCATTTTTAGTAGAGACGGGGTTTCACCATGTTAGCCAGGATTGTCTCGATCTCCTGACCTCATGATCCGCCTGCCTCAGCCTCCCAAAGTGCTAGGATTACAGGTGTGAGCCACCGCCCCAGGCCATGTTGTTGAGTTTTTATCAGGAAGCAATGTTGATTTTTTTCAGCATCTACTTAAATGATTATATTGTTTGTGTTCTTGATTTTCTGAATGTGGTGTTGCACATTTATTTATTTGTGTTTATGGAATCATCCTCATATTCCTGGGATGAATCCCACTTGATCATGGCAGATGATCTTTTTATTGTGTTGTCAAATGCAATTTTCAAGTATTTTGTTGAGGATTTTTTGTATCTTTGTTCAATAGGGATATTTGTCAGTGGTTTTCTTTTTGTCTTGTGTCCTGCTCTGGGTTTTGTACCAGGGTCATGCTGTCCACATAGAACAAGTTTCAAAGTCTTCTTTTCTCTTCATTTTATGGGGAATATTTTGAGTAAAATTGGTATTAGCTCTTTTAAAAATGTTTGGTAGAATTCGAAAGTAAAACCATGATTCTTGCGTTTTTCTTTGCCAGGAGACTCTGTATTACTGCTTTAATTGCATTACTCATTATTGGTCTGTTCAGGTATGTTTTATTATTCTATCTTGGGAATTCATTATGTGTCTAGAAATTTATTCACTTCTAGATTTTTTTAATTTGTTTGTATATAGATGTTTTTAGTAATCTGTTATAAGCCTTCATATTTCTGTGTTATCATTTGTAATGTCTTCTTTTTCATCTGTGATTTTGTTTTTTTCTTATCCTTAGTATAGTTAAAGCTTGCCAATTTTGAGTTTTCTGAAACATCCCAGCTCTTTCTTCGTTGACTTTTTGGGTTTTTTGTTTCTGTTTTTAAAATTTCTTCTCTAATCTATATGACATTTTTTCTACTAATTTTAGTATTTGATTTTGCTTGCTCTTTACTGGAGCTGCACAGTCGGGTTGGCTATTTGAGATCCTTCTACTTTTCTGATGTGTAGGCGTTTATAGGTATGCACTTTTCCTCTTACAGCTGCCTTTGCTGAATCCCACAGGATTTGTTATGCTGTGTTTCTGTTCTTATTTGTTTCGATAAATATTTAATTTCCTTTTTTTTCATTTATCAGTTCATGAGCATGTATTTTAATTTCCATATATTTGTATAGTTTTTAAAGTTTCTCCTGTTAGTGATTTCTAATCGTATTCCGCTGTGGTCAGAAAAGATACTTGATATGAATTCAGTTTTTAAAGATGTGTTGTGACTTGTTTTTTGGCCTAACACATAGTCTGTCCTGGAGAATAATCCATGCGCTACTCAGTAAATTGTGCATTGTGCAGTTGTGGAGTGGAAAACTGTTAAGTCCATTCATATAAAGTTTAACTGTTAGGTCCATTCATGTAAAGTTTAACTGATGATATTTTGTTGTCTGGATGATCTGTTCATTGACGATAGTGGGGTATTGGTTATAGTGGAGTGTGGAGGTTCTCTATTACTATGTTGCAGTCCATTTGTCCTTTAAGGTCTGTTAATATTTGCTTCTGTGTTTAGGTGCTTGACTGTTGATTGCATTTGCACTTATAATTGTTAGACTGCTGTTTACTTCTTTCTCATTATGTATAATCTTTAATTTTTATTTTTTTGACTTAAAGTCTATTTTATCTTAGTATAGCTACTCTTGCTTTTTTGTTTCCATTTGTGTGGGATATCTTTCATCATCCCTTCGCTTTCAGTCTCTGTATGTCTTCATAGGTGAAGTGAGTTTCCTGTAGGCAGTATATAATTGGGTCTTGTCTTTTAATCTATTTGGTCACTCTTTAATTCATTGACATTCAGGGTTATTACTAACAGGTAAAAACATACTACTGCCATTTTTTACTTGTTTTCTTGTTGTTTTGCTACTTTTTTGTTCTTTCTCCCTTCCCTCTTTCTCTTCTCTGATCTTTTCCTTTCTTCCTTTCTTTTCTTTCCTCCTGGTCTTTCTTCCTGTCTTTATTTGTAGTGAAGTAATTGTTTCAAGTAGTGTGTTTTAATTCCTTGCTTTTTATGTTTAGAGTGTCTATTACTGATTTTTGTTTGCTGGTTACCATGAGGCTATACAACATAATTATAGTAAGTTACTTTAAACTGAAGAAAACATAACTTTGATTGGTCTCAGCTACTCAGGAGGCTCAGCTGGGGAGGATTGCTTGAGCCTGGGAGGCCGAGGTTGCAGCCAGCTGAGATTGCACCACTGCACTCTCCAGCCTGGGTGACAGAGTGAGACCATGTCCCACTAAATAAATAAACAGATACATAAATAAATAAAAATACAATAGCTTATAATGAATTCTGATTGTAAATTTTGAGATGATATTTTAAGATATAAAGAAGAAAGTGAAAATCATTCATTATCTCGTTATCCAAAGATAACTACTTCTAATGTTTTGGTACATATGCTTCCTAATTCATAACCCCCTCTCTCACACATACACACAAATGTACACATAAAATAGATACATTTTACACACAAATTTTATTGTAACATTTTCAGAAACACAGTTTTGTAACTTTTTATTTAAAAATACTGCAATTAAGTTTTCTGAATAATATATAAAATATTATACAGCTTAATTTTAAGATTTTGTTTTATGCTGTTTGGGGTGGCAGGTTCAGTTCTTGCTAAAATGAATCGTCTCAGTGTCTGATTTTCCTTCTTTTTTCTAGGCTGTTGCTTTTGAAATGGGGGCCTGGATCTCCCTTCTGTTTGCTTGGGAGCAAACACATAGTATCATGGCATTGTGAAGACAGGTGGCCTGCACCAGATAGCAACACTGGCTGTAGTTCTGAAAATAAAGGTAATGTAAGAGTTTTTGTCCTGTGATTAATATAAGATGTAAGAGTGGTTTCAGATAATCGTAGCAAATGATTTAGATAAAACTGTGCATTTTACATCATTGTAGCCAATGATTTAGGTTTAACTCTTTGTGTACCTTTTAATTAAGAGCTCAAGATTTCTATGCAGTATGTTCATTGTCTGCTTTATCTGTAAAGCATAAAAGCTGATACTAGGTGAGTTAAAAAAATGGATACATTTTGCTATCTCAAGGAAAAGGTTTTACCCATACAATCTTGCCAAGGAGGCACAGATTACTTAAATTGGCTTCCAGATATTTCAGTTTGGGTATGATAGCCTTAAGTTGAATTTTTTGGTTACCACTTGATAATATTTATTTTAATAACTGATTGTATGTGTTTAGTAATTGTGTTAATGAATCCTCCTGTCCTAAAAGCAAAAATGAAGAGGTTCAAGGGAGTATGAATTGTTAACATCTCCTTTAAACAAATAGGTTAAAAATTTTTTACAGAGATGTAGAGTATTACATGTCAGTTTATTACAGTATTACATGTCAGTTTATTACGGTATTACATGTCAACAAAAATGGCAGAGGCTCTCTTAACTGACTTGCCAGATGGATTAGATCTCTCCATTAACTCAATAAAATGTCCAGGATTTCAACTATATTTTCAATTAATGAGGAGTGTTAGACTTTACTTTGCTCCAATTTATGGATACCTACTCTCTTGTACTTTATATCCAAATTTATAGATCTCTTTGAAGAATTCAGAGAATCTATGGAAGACGGCTCTGCTTGCCCTGAAGCAAAGAAACCCAGGGACCTGGCTCCACAACCTCTGAAGTTGATGTTAGGTCCACCTAATGTTTGTCCTCTAAAAAGAGTGAGTAAGTAAAGCCCAAACAACTTGCATGGCTTTCTTTTGTCAAATCAAAATAATAACCATTCAGATCTTAAGAGGAGATGACAGATATTTAAATACATGTCAGTTACCTAGGATTCTATGTAAGCCATATTCAGATTCCTTTAATTGAAACACTTTAATAGGTGCTTTTATATTTATGGTGTGTTATCTGTTTAGTCTATCAATAGATTGTTTTATTATCTTTCCTTTAGAAGTGGAATTTTCTGTCAGTTATACTAGTACTCAATTCCAGTAGTTACACTAAAGAATGTGGAAAAAAGATGAGTCTTTCGGAAATAGAAGTGGATCATTTCCACTAGAACAGCTTCAAAGCTTCCCCCAACTTTTACAGAATATCCATTGCTTAGAGGTATGTGACTGGACCATGTGCTTCTTTGCATTTTCTATTTGAACTTCCTTCATGGCCTTTTTTTTTTTTTTTTTGAGACAGGGTCTTACTGTGTCACCCAGGCCATGGCACATTTATGGCTCACTGTTGCCGTGAACTCCTGGGCTTATGTGATCCTTCCATATCAGCCTTCCAAGTAGCTGGTACTATAGATGTGCACCACCACGCCTGGCTAATTAAAAAAAAATTATATCAGGCTGGGTACGGTGGCTCACACTGATAATCTCAACACTTTGGGAGGCCAAGATCAGTTGAGACCAGCCTGGTCAATCTCAACACTTTGGGAGGCCAAGGCGGGTGAATCAGTTTGAGACCAGCCTGGTCAACATGGTGAAATCAAATCTCTACCCAAAAATTAGCCAGACGTGGTGGTGCACACCTGTAGTCTGAGGTACTCGGGAGGCTGAGGCATGAGAATTGCCTGAAGCTGGGAGGCAGAGGTTGCAGTGAGCCGAGATCTCACCACTGCTCTCCAGCCTGGTTGACAGAGTGAGTTTCAGTCTCTTCGTGTGTCTGTCTCTGTCTGTCTCTCTCTCTTTCTATCTATCTATCTATCTATCTATCTATCTATCTATCTATCTATCTATGTGTGTGTGTGTATTTTAAAAATACATTGGCCAAGCTGGTCTCAAACTCCTGGGCTCAAGTGATCCTCCTCCCTCAGCCTCCCAAAGTGTTGGAATTATAGCCATTAGCCACCATGCCCAGACTATTTTTGTTATATATTTTCTGTATGATGATTCCCCTATCCACTTTTCAGATGTCTAACTTGATCAGTTGTGTTGTCATTGCAGCTGCCCTCTCAGATGGGCTCAGTGCTGAACAACTCTGCTGCTTCATTACATTAACTGTGTCAGAGATGAGCCAGTCTTGCTGAGGTCTTACTAGTGATTGAGACAAACAATACAAGAAGGTAAGAATTGAGTGAGGTTGAGACAAGGTAGTTTACAAATGGGTTTTTTTTATAAGGGTGCCAAATTCTAGATGAGAAACGCCTTCATATGCTATCATTATGTCTGTGGTAATCATATATTTAGAGCATGAATGTTTCTGTTGTAATTTCAAGGGAGTAAGAAGGGAGAGGGATTTTGTTAAGGAAACACTGTTGGATGGCCACCAAAACTGTCTGGGTGACTCTAGTTTGATGACTATCACAATCCAAGGATTCTTCATCTTTGTATGTCCAGAAACTTGCTGTTAGGCCCCCAGAGTCATCCTGTTAATTGTAATGAAACTCAGAGGAGACTAACATACAAGCCAGATTGTCAGCTAATAATAATATTAATTATTTCTGGTAAGCAAAATGCTCGTATCTGCCAACTAGAATATTCCCTCCCTGCTATCAGCATGTATCGGAGCCAAATTTGTCATTGGAAGGTTTCTTAATTATAGAATTAAAGGAAAGGGCAGCGAGAAGTCTTTCATCCAGGCCATAGTAAACCATGAGCATTTCATTGCCCCAATGGTGGAGGGCAGTGGGGAGATGATATTTCTGTTCACCAAATTGAGTGTTTCATTACTGGATGAGCAACTCCTGATTCTTCTAATGGTTAAAGTTGCTTTTAGTTGGTTCCAGGCCAATTCTTCTCTGAATCTTTTAAACAGAGTATGATAGCTTATTAGATTTCCACTTACTAAATTTCTATCATTCTTACATTATACCTAGCCTTCCCTAATTGAAGTTTAGGGTATTCTAAAACTTTCAATTCAGATGTTTATACTTCCTTGGATTACTATGTGATATAAAGCTTATCTTATTATATGTGAATTCTCTCCATTTATGTTTTCACTATAAGCTTTTCCCTATATTACGAAGTTGCTGAACATCTGTTCTAGTCTACATCATGAGTTAGCTAGGATGTATGAGACTAATGGCTTTTTTATTTTGTCATTTACTTGTCACTTTAGTGATAATTATGTTTTTTGCACTTTTTTATTGTGACACAGCTAAATGCTTACATTTACTGTTTCTGCTCTGGAATGTATTTGGTAGAAGGTGAATAATTGTAAACCTGGAAAAGAATTTACCAACTTCCTGGATACTATCATCAGGGCAGAGTCCTTCTTACAAGTAAGATTTCATTTGCTTCTTCCACACTCCACCACTCTTCACTAACATTTATTTAGATATCCATTGGCCAGGTGTGGTAGTTCACACCTGTAATCTCAGCACTTTGGAGGCCAAGGCGGGTGGATTGCTTGAGCCCAGGAATTCAAGACCAGCTTGGGCAACATAGCAAAACCCCATCTATACAAGGAATACAAAAATTAGCCTGGCATGGTGGCATGCATAGGTAGTCCCAGCTACTCAGGAGGATGAGGTAGGGAGGATCACTTGAGCTCAGGAGGTCAAGGGTGCAGTAACCTGTAATTGTGCCACTGCACTGCAGCCTGGGTGACAGTGAAATCCTGTCTCAAAAACAAAAATAAAAGCCTTTTTTTAGTACCTGACACCTTTTGTAGATAACATTTGTTGAATTTGAAACTCATTATAAATAGAGCTGAGTTAGATTTTTATCTTTGCACTGTTGGATTGGAAGAAAGAATACGTAAAAAGAAAGGAATAGTAACAGATTTTGGTGTGGTTCAGTTCAGGTTATGACAGAATCTAGTGTGTGTCTGTGGGAGTGGGTATCTAAGGTGGGGTGAAGGTGAAGGTTCTTTGATTCAAAGTCAAGGAACTGTGAAGCTGAAATGTTTCATTTGCGTAGACACTGGTGTCACTGAGATGTTGATGTCAGGACATGATGCAGAGTTCTCAGGTCCTCAATCTGGATGAGTTTCCAAGTTATAGCAGAGATATGAGAAGATAAAATAGAGGGTAGTGTAGCTGGATAGTATGAACAAAGGAGAAAGGGTTTTTTGCACAAGGAAGGAGGACTAATGGTTTGGAAATAGGGTTGAAGATAGCTTTTGTATTGTAGTCAGAAGAGCAAGGGATAGTCATGAGAAAAACTGACTGTAGCAAAATGCAGTAAAAATATGGGGGTCTTTCATCTTAGCCTAACAAATTCAGCTTTTAGCAGTAATTTGGCTAATGATGTTCTTTCTGTAGCTCACAAAGTATTTGTAAACTTTTTATTTTTTATTTTATTTTTTGAGATGGAGTCTTTCCCTGTCGCCCAGGCTGGAATGCAGTGGTGCTATCTCAGCTCACTACAAGCTCAGCCTCCTGAGCTCAAGC
>NW_012120833.1:54391-58123 GCF_000951035.1 Colobus angolensis palliatus
TTATTATTATTATTATTATTGAGATGGAGTCCCAGGCTGGCAGGCAGTGGCGTGATCTTGGCTCACTGCAAGCTCCGCCTCCTGAGCTCTCCTGCCTCAGCCTCCCGAGTAGCTGGGACTACGGGTGCCCACCACCACGCCTGGCTAATTTTTTTGTATTTTTTTTTGAGATGGAGTCTTTCCCTGTCGCCCAGGCTGGAATGCAGTGGTGCTATCTCAGCTCACTACAAGCTCAGCCTCCTGAGCTCAAGCGATTCTCCTGTTTCAGCTTCCCAAGTAGCTGGGACTACAGGCGCACACCACCACGCATGGCTAATTTTTTTTGTATTTTTAGTACAGACGGAATTTCACTGTGTTGGTCTTGCATTGGTCTCGAACTCCTCACCTTGTGATCCACCTGCCTCAGCCTCCCAAAGTGCTGGGATTACAGGCATGAGCCACCACACCCGGCCTGTAAACATTCTTAAACAAGACAATTTTTTTTTTCTGTGGCACCTGATTAAATAGAAGAGCCATTTGATTTCTATATGTTGCTAGCATTATTATTATTTTTAGATGGAGTCATTATTATTATTTTTAGATGGAGTCTTGCTCTGTCGCCCAGGCTGGAGTGCAGTGGCGCAATCTTGGTTCACTGCAGCCTCTGCCTAGATCTGCAGTGGCGCGATCTAGGCTCTCTGCAACCTCTGCCTCCCGGGTTCAAGCAATTCTCCTGCCTCAGCCTCCTGAGTAGCTGGGATTACAGGTGCCCACCACCACGCCTGGCTAATTTTTCCTATTTTTTAGTAGAGACGGGGTTTCACCATGTTGGCCAGGCTGGTCACAAACTCCTGACTTCAGGTGATCCACCCACCTCGGCCTCCCAGAGTGCTGGGATTACAGGTGTGAGCCACTGTGCCTGGCCTATATATTATCTTTTAAATCTGATTTCCTTGGATTTATTTCTGATTTTATATTTACCTTCTCAAAGAAGGGGCTTATATTCTGCTCCACATTAGCAGTGGGAAGCTTGGTATAGGGCAGTGCTTACTTCTGGTTGTTAAGGTGGGATATGGAAATGTATTCAGAGGAAACAGTGTCCTGGTTGGTGGTGAAGGTGAGCTAGAAAATGATTAAGAAGACAGAGAAAGCATACTTTGTAGACTATGAAGGTGTATGTTTAGGCTACCACAGAACAGAGGTTCTGGAGACTGCAATTGAGATTTGGAAAGGATAGGGTCAATTAAATGGGACAAGAAGCATAGAGACAAGGAAGAATAAGTGACTAAAGGGACTTACATATTGGGAAGTGACTAAGGGTAACAGGAATGTGAAATAAGGTAGAATTAGCTAAACATTACTTTCTGAGGCCTGTAGTAACTAACTATTGCCTTATTGCCTTGTTGTATAGCTTAATTACCCAGCTTAGTCTAATAAATGAATAGTATTTTTAAAGTCTATTAAAATATTTTCACATTTTCAGTGTATTTTGTGTGGGCCTGGTCAGTTACACCTATCAACAAACAACTTATTTTCACCAGAGAATTTTGCATGGGAAAGTCCCCACAAATCCACACTAATGTTATATTTATTTTGGAATGTTAATTTTTCAATCTGTCCTTATTGATTTATCATTTTCCATACAGTTGCAACCATAGTGGACATGAATTAAAAAATCAGAATACATAATTAACATTGCATAATAATTTTCATGTTTCCACATAGTCATAATGTTAGTAATAGTGGTGCCATAGTCCTTAGTACCTTAATGTATTTAGTAATTTATTATTTCTCTCTCCTTTTTAGAGACAGGATCTTGCTCTATTGCCCAGGCTGGAGTGCAGTGGCATAGCTCACTGTAACCTTAAACTCCTGGGCTCAAGGGTTTCTCCCACCTCAGCCTCACAAATAGCTGTGACTATGGGCGTGTGCCACTAAACCTGGCTAATTGTTAAATATTTTGTAAAGACAAGGTCTCACTATGTTGCCCAGGCTGGTCTCGAACTTCTGGCTTGAAATGATCCTCCCACCTTGGTCTCCCAAAGTGTTGGGATTACAGGCGTGAGCCACTATTGCTGTCTAATTTCTTTTGTCAGAATAAATAACAGTGTCGAGCATCTTCATAATGTAGAATATTTTTAAACTCTTCTCTTGGCATACATTTACAGGAATGAGATTACTGGACGAAAAGAAAGGTACTGCTCCTTTGTCAAGGGGATGTACATTGCAAGTTCTTGGAAAGAAGGAGGATGCAGTGGATAGAGTGCTTAAATAACGAGTCTAGCAGCCATGAGGAAAGAATTGGGGTTTGGGAGATACACAGTGACGGAGACTAGTGATAGGAGGATGAAGTGGCCTCAAAGATGTGAAGGCCTGGTCTAGGATAGTTATAGTGGGATTGGGAAGGAAATGCATAAGGATATTTTGAAGGAAGACAAAATTGATAGGATATGGTGACTGAAGATAAAGTGTGAAGGAAGCAAGATGGCTTGAAGCTTTCCAACTTGAGATAGTAAATGAACTAGGGATATTTTGCTGGGAGGAAAAAAGACTTAAGATTTTCTGGTTCCCCTCCAATATTTGAAGGATTGTCACATAAAAGGAGATCTCCGTGAGGCTGCAAGGAACAGGTAGATAGACGGCAGTATCTCATTAGAGGTAGAGCAGACTCATGATGGAATAAAGGACTTTCAGAGGTGATAGATTTCTTGACAGTGGAGTAGGTCAGGCAGCGGTTTAATGACTGCCTATTCAGGATGTTTATGTAGAAAAGGTTCACACAGAGGGTAGAGCTGTGTTTCTCAAAATTGTTTTTAAAAAGAAAAAACCAGCTAGGCATGGTGGCTCAACGTCTGTAATCTCAACACTTTGGGAGGCCGAGGCAGGTGGGTCATTTGAGATCAGGAGGTAAAGACCAGCCTGGCCAACATGGTGAAACCCCATGTCTACTAAAAATAGAAAAATTAGCCAGACAGTAGTAGCACACACCTGTAATCTCAGCTACTTGGGAGGCTGAGGCCAGAGAATCACTTGAGCCTGGGAGGCAGAGGTTGCAGTGAGCTGAGATCATGCCACGGCAACCCAGTTTGGGCAATGGAGCGAGATCGTGTCTTAAAAAAAAAAGAAAAAGTAAAATCCTGTCCCCTTATCCTGTGAACATAAAAACATCGTACCTTTCTTTCTTTCTTTCTTTCTTTGTTATTTGAGATGAAGTTTTGCTCTTGTCTCCCAGACTGGAATGCAATGACGTGATCTCCGCTAACTGCAACTTCTGCCTCCTGGGTTCACGTGATCCTCCTGCCTCAGCCTCCCAAGTAACTGAGATTACAGGCTCCCACCAACACGCCTGGCTAATTTTTGTATTTTTAGTAGAGACGAGGTTTCGCCATGTTGGCCAGGCTGGTCTTGAACTCCTGACCTCAAGTGTTCTGCCTGCCTCAGCCTCTCAAAGTACTGGTATTACAAGCATGAGCCACCGTGCCCGGCCCCTCATACCTTTCTTTAATATGGTGACAAGGGTAGGGTAGGTGGGGAAATAAAGATTTTTTTTTTTCTTTTTCTTTTTTGGATATGGGATCTCATTCCATTGCCCAGGCAAGTGTGCAGTGGTATGATCTGGGCTCACCGCAACCTCTGGTTCCTGAGCTCAAGTGATCCTCCCAGCTCAGCCTCCTGGGTAGCTGGGACTATAGGCGTGTGCCACCATGCTTGGCTAATTTTTATATTTTTAGTAGAGACAGGGTTTCGCCATGT
>NW_012120833.1:58762-59282 GCF_000951035.1 Colobus angolensis palliatus
AGTCTTTTCCTAATCCATTTATCGTGGGATTGAAGGGCACGGGTGAGTAGATGGATGGATTTAACTAATACCCATGTGTGCTGTAAGAGGCTCCATCCATTGATCCCGGGAGAATATCAAATAGCCAGATAGCCAGATCTGTTTTTTACTAGAAGAATGAAAAAATTGTGCTAATTCCCATTTAGGATTGAATTGAGTTCAAGTGAAAATTGCATATATATTTATATATTAAATATGAAAATATATAAGAATATACATTTAATATAATACATATAATTTATTTTAAAAATACATATATGTATATATATTTTTGTTGTTGTTGAAACGGAGTCTCACTCCATCGTCCAGGCCAGGCTGGAGTACAGTGGCACAATCTTGGCTCACTGCAACCTCTGCCTCCCGGGTTCAAGGGATTCTCCTGCCTCAGCCTCCCGAGTAGCTGGGATTACAGGCATGAACCACCATGCCTGGCTAATTTCTTTATTTTTAGGAGAGATGGGGTTTCACCATGTTGTCCAGG
>NW_012120833.1:59332-61677 GCF_000951035.1 Colobus angolensis palliatus
TTTTCTTTTTCTTTCTTTCTCTTTTTTTTTTTTTTTGAGATAGAGTCTCACTCTGTCACCTGGGCTGGAGTGTAGTGGTGCCCTCTCGACTCAATGCAACCTCCACCTCCCGGGTTCCAGTGATTCTCCTGCGTCAGCAGGAGAAACATGGGATCACAGGTGCATACCACCATGCCCGGCTAAATTTTAACCTTTTTTTCATCTATAAGACCTTTCACCTTTCTCTTTGATTATTTTTAAGTAAAACTCAGCTCCCGTTTCAACTGTAAGAAAAATAGTACCATTATGACACCTAAAAAATTAATAGTACTTTTTTTTTGGACAGAGTCCCACCGTTGCCCAGGCTGGAGTCCAATGGGGTGATGATAGTTTATTGCCACCTCTGCCTCCTGGGTTCAAACAATTCTTCTGTCTCAGACTCCTGAGTAGCTGAGACTACAGGCTCATGCCACCACGCCCAGCTAATTTTTGTGTTATTAGAGACGGGGTTTCACTGTGTTGGCCAGGCTTGTCTTGAACTCGTAACCTCAAATGATCCACCCACCTTGGCCTCCCAGAGTGCTGGGATGTGAGCCACCATGCCAGCCAATAGTTCTTAATATCTTCAAATTCCTAACCAATGTTCAAATTCCCCTTAGCTTCAGTTATAAATAGCTAGTGTTTAGCTTAGTTAAAAGATGAGCCCAGACTGATTTTTCTGTATGTTCTTATCCCTATAGCGGTTTCCTACATTGGTAGGAGAATAGAGAACAGAAGTTTAAGGCCTGGAAAATTGTTTTTAATTTTTCATATTCATTATTAAGTTGTTTCCATATACACCTGATCACTTTTAGAAGGAAATGGAGCGTTAGTGGGCAGTAAACATCTTGCAAAACGGTGCTTCTCAAAATACGGTCCTTGGATCATCAGCATAACATGGAAACTTGTTAGAGATGCAAATCTCAGGTCTTGGCTTTGACCTACTGAATTAAACTCTGGAGTTGGGGCTCAGTAATCTGTTTTAACACTACCGTAATTCTGGTGCAAGCTGAAGTTTGAGAACCACTATTATAAAGAAACTCAAATATTTGTTTAATCTCTTCTGCCTAAGTTACATCAAGAATTGTACGTTTGAAATTGCCCCCCACCCCCCTTTTTTTGAGACAGGGTCTTTCTCTGTCCACCAGGAGTATAGTGATGCAGTCTTAGCTCTCTGCAACCTCGACCACCTAGGCTCAAGTGATCATCCCACCTCAGTCCCTGAGTAGCTGTGGCCACAAGCGTGCACCACCACACCTGGCTAATTCTTTTATTTTTTGTAAAATCAAGGTCTTACTGTGTTGTCCAGGTTGGTCTTGAACTCCTAGGCTGTCCTCCTGCCTTGGCCTCCCAAAGTGTTGGGATCACAGGCATGAGCCACCACATCCAGCCTGAAAGTCTTCTCCTTTTACTTGTGGTTCTCCCTAACCTGCTTTCCCTTCTATGGACTACTGAGCCTGGACCCATATTTATTCATTCTCGATTCCCCAGATGAGCAAGAGATTTTAACAAAATAGTATGTTTGCATCTATAATATTTGGCCAACTTGCAGTGTAAGTCTCTGGTACCCCTGAAATAGCTGCCTTACAATTTTCTGTATTCTCTTTCCAAAAATCTTAGGATTCCTCTTTTTATTAGTGTCACAAGTAAGGGAGACAATTTTAAAAGGAATTCTGCTTTCTAAAGTTCTAAATAAATGGACATACATGTGGATAATTTGGTTGTCATATCAGTATTTGGCATTATATAGTATAGCGCAAGTTTTCACTTGTTTTTATTTAGTAAACATAGGTGTAATGCCGTATTCTGTCATGTGACCATATGCCATATCACTATCAAAAAGGGAGTAAATTGTAGTTATATATCATAAGACAAGGGTAGAAAACTTGTCAACAGTGGTTCTCGAAGCGGGGGCATTTCTGGTTGTCACAGTGACTGGGAAGAGGCTGCAACCATCATTTAGCATGTGGCAGGTGGGGATGCTCAGTGTGCTCCAGTGGGTGGGTAATAAGAGGCAGTCCTGAACACTGAATTGTTTCATCCAAATGCCAAAGAGGCTGCTCTGAGCAATCATCATTGCTTCAAATTGTTTCAGACACAGTTGTCAAGTACTGCCAAAAAGTTCAGGTACAGTTATGCCTGTAATCCCAGCAGTTTGGGAGGCCGAGGCCAGCAGATCACTTGAGGTCTGGAGTTTGAGACTAGCCTGGCCAACATGGTGAAACCTTGTCTCTAGCAAAAATACAAAAATTAGCCAGGCATGGTTGTGTGTGCCTGTGGTCCCAGCTACTCACGAAGCTGAGGCATGAGAATCGCTTGAGATCAGG
>NW_012120833.1:62517-65071 GCF_000951035.1 Colobus angolensis palliatus
AGGTGATCTGCCCCCCTCAGCCTCCCAAAGTGCTGGGATTACAGGTGTGTGCCACTGTGCCTGGCCAAATTCAAGTGGAAACATGTTTTAACAGCATTTTAGCTCAGGAATTCAGGCAAAACTGAGTTTTGATTTGTGTACTGTAGGTTTCCTTCCATCTTTGTTGCAATGTTACTGACAGTATAGGAGATGATTCCTAAAGTGATTTTAACATTTATTTCTTTAAACCATTTTTGATTTGGTTGGGATAAATTAGTTCATTTTTTTTCTATTTTACTGTACCATTTTGTCCATTTTCACGTTTTATTCTGGATTTTGTTTTTGAGACAGAATCTTGCTGTATTCCCCAGGCTGGAGTGCAGTGGCATAATCTCAGCTCACTGCAACCTCCACCTCCTGAAGTGATTCTCCTGCTTCAGCCTCCCGAGTAACTGGGCTTACAGGCACCCACCACCACACCTGGCTAATTTTTGTATTTTTAGTAGAGATGAGGTTTAACCATGTTGGCTAGGCTGGTCTCAAAACTCCTGACTTCAGGTGGTCTGTCCACCTCAGCCTTCCAAAGTGCTGGGATTACAGGTGTGAGCCATACACCTGGCCTGAAATTTTTTTTTTTTTAAAACATTCCTGCTGTGTCGCTCAAGCTAGAATGAAGTGGTGTAGTCTCACTCACTGCAACCTTGGCCTCCCAGGCTCAAGCGATCCTCCCACCTCAGCCTCTTGAATAGCTGGAACTACAGGCATGCGCCACCACCCTAGCTAATTTCTGTATTTTTTTTGAAGACGAGCTTTTTTCCGTGTTGCCCAGGCTAGTCTCAGACTCCTGGATTCAAGATACCTGCCCGCCTTGGCCTCCCTAAGTGCTGGAATTACAGGTGTGAGGCACTGCACCCAGTCCTGAATATTTCATGTCACTTTTATGTGAACTTTTTTCCTCCCTTAACTGTTAATGGAATACTTGTTTTTCTAGTGGTTTTTATATCTCTCACTGAGAATTTTCGTATCTGCTTGAAGCTTAATAGATATTTATTAGTAGGATCTGGTTGGTTAGAATGTTCTATGAATTCATTTTAATGGTTCCCCGGAAGGCTAAATGTAGTTTTATGATTAATCACTGTGATTTTTTTAAAAAGTGATCTATACATTGGAGCACTGATAGTTTTACAACTTTCACCAACTTTTTCCTTTATATTCAGCTTTAACTTGGAAATTGTGAACACTTTTGCTCCTCTGTATCTGAATATTATGGTTTCTTATTGCAGAGAGAGAACTTTGGGTGGATCTGTGAACTTTGCGTCTAAACAGCTCCAGTGTGTAGGGTAGCTGTCCACTGCTGCAGTGCGCTTGGAGAGCAACAGTACTTTCTTGCTGCGCTTTATTTGGATTTCCATGAGAAGGTAGTACACATTACATTTTCCCCATTTGGATTTTTGTGAAGGCTGTCCACTTTATTGGCTTATTATTTAAACTTTATGTGCAGATATTAAGGTGGGCTATGATCTTATTAGCATTGTTAAAATAACCTCACATTTTCGAGTTTATGATTATTTTCCTACCAGAATAACTGACTTTCATAAAACAAGTGAAAAAATAAATCCTTTTCTTCAGGTCCAAGTACCACTACATTGACCCTTGTTAATACTGGCCCTAGGCAGAAGTCTGTTGTTAGCATTACTTTTTGTTCATCCCATTCCCAACTCCTGGCAGAAATGCAAAATACCTTGCTGCTTCTTCACGTCTCCATTTCTGCCTTTTAACTGCCTTAATTTTCTTGGGACCTAGTACCCTCTTATTGTTTCATAGTATATGATCCGGACAGAACTATAAGTTGGTGCAAAAGTAATTGTGTTTTTTGCTATTGTTTTCAATGGCAAAAACTGCAATTACTTTTGCGCCAACTTAGTATTATCCGTGAAGTGTCCATTACAGTCTCCCGTTTCCCAGCTTCCTATCTCTACTAATACCTACTTGTCTTGTGTTATGCATTTGCCTAGAGGCAAATAGGTTAAAAAAATAGTGATAATCTTTGAAGCCAGGGAGTCGGATTTTTTCTTTTTTATTGATGTGACTGTTTGCTTGTGTGTGCACAGAATATTAGACTTCTCTGGTTGGAAAACTGATGGTCACTTCAAGCTCAATGCCCCCAGCCAAACTCCTGAGATTTCTCCTGAGATTATCTCAGATTTGCTCCTTCCAAAATCTTTCCCATTTCAGGTACTGGTATCTATGTCTTTCCAGTGCTGTCCAGAGACTTGTCATCACTTTGGACTCTGCCTTCTCCGCCTACCCCTGCCTGCCGAATTCCATATTTAGTCAGCAGATGCTGTCTGCTCTATCTTCCGGATGTATCCCATGTCCCATTACTTCTGTAAAGATGTTGGATGATTGGGTCCCACTGCACCTACACACTCTGCCTATACCCTCTGCGCCTACGCCTTCTGCACCTACATCGCTGCACCTACATTCACTGTACCTACACCCTCAGCACCTACAGTCTCTACATCTACATCCACTGCACCTACACCGCCTACACCTCCACCATCTGCACCTACAC
>NW_012120833.1:65882-67937 GCF_000951035.1 Colobus angolensis palliatus
CTCTAGCACTTGAATCACAGAATTTCTCTGACTTTGAGGATATCTCTCAGTTATCTACTTACACTCAGTGAAAACCCCCAAACTAAGTGACTTCAAGCAACAATGAGTTCTACGTGGGTGGGGCTCAACTGGGTGATTCTTCTCCTCTACACCGTGAAGCTGCAGTCACATCTGCAGCTTCATTCAACTGGAAGCCTAGCTTGGGCTGTGACCCTGAAGATGGCCCCTCATTCTGCAGGGTCTCTCTCCACTTGGAACCCATTATCCAGTAATCTAGGCTGAAGCTCTTGACATCATGGAAGCTGGTTTCCTTCCAGGAAGGAGCTTTTCAAGAGGACAAGGGAGTATCAGGCCTCTGCTTGCATCATGCTTTCTTTTTTTTTGAGACGGTGCGTCTCTGTGGCGCTGACTGGAGTGCAGTGGTGCTATCTCAGCTCACTACAGATTCCCACTCTGGGCTTAAGCATTCCTCCCACCTCAGCTTCCAGAGTAGCTGGGACTACAGGTGCATGCCTGGCTATTTTTTGTAATTTTTTTTTGGTGGCTAGGTTTTCCCATGTTCTCCAGGCTGATCTCGAACTCCTAAGCTCAAGTGATTCACCTGCCTTGACCTCCAGTGCATGAGCCACTGCACCCAGCTGCATGTTGCTTTCTAACATGGAAAAAAAAAAAAAAATCATGTTACCAGGTCCAGACTCCGTGTGGAACAGGAACTGAACAAGGGCATGAACACAAGGATGCATCATTCATTAGGGGCCACCAGTGTGACAAGCTACCTATGAGGAGTCACAGGCCTTTTGAAATTCTAGGCACTTGGATATCTGGCCTTTCAGACGGAATAGCTAATAGTTGAGGCATGGAATCTTTCGGCCTGATTTGGTTACTTCTACACTGGACATATACCTGCTTGAGAATCTTCCATAACTCCTTTTTTAATTTTTTTAAAGAATGGGGTCTCACTATGTTGCCCAGGCTGATCTCAAATTTCCGGGCTCAAGCTGTGCTCTTGCCTCTGCCTCTCCAAGTACTGGGGGATTACAGGTGTGAGCCACTGCACCCGGCCTATAGCTCTTTTTCACCTTTTTGAGGCTTTTTTTTTTTAACATCCTTGTGTTTTACTCTTGAGTTGTCTTCTGTCCCCATATACTCAGTATAAACTGCTGTTTTAGAAGTGGTTAGATTCAGTGACAATTTTATTCCTTTTTTCCTGTTTATGTTACTTCCTAAAGATACTATCAGTGTAGTAATAGACACACTAGGTGTCTTTCCTTCTTCCTCCCTTAAAGGTTTATTATTTCCTTCCAGTTATGATCCAGATGACTAAGCTACCCTTCCTTCATTCTGTATTAATTGAGTGCCTACTATATTGCCTTATTGGGGAGCAGAGTAAATAAGCGTTTGCTTTGTGGAGCCTATATTAAGAGTGTGGGGAGTTGAACAGTAAGAAAATAACCAGAACAAACTAATTTCAGCCAGTGATAAGTGCTGGGGAGAATATAAAACAGTATAACATGATAGGGAGCGCGCCTGGGGTGGAGGTGGGAGCTCTTTTCGTTTGGGGGGCAGGTAAGGCCTTTCTAAGGAAAGACACTTGAGCTGAGATCTGAAAGATAAGCCCTCTATCCTGACAGGGTAACCAGCTATCCCAGCTTGCTTGGGACTGAGGGATTTCTCAGGACATGGGACTTTCAGTGCTAAAACCAGCACAGTCCCAGGCAAACTGGAATAGATGGGTAGTCCAAGAAGAGAGGGAACAGCAAGTGCCAAAACCCAACATTAAGAAGCAGCATGGCATTTTGGAGGTGTGACAGAAGGCCAGTGTGGATGAAAATGTACTGAGAGAGGGCTGAGTTGAGGCAGGTGATGCTGAGGAGGTCAGCAGATACTGGCCCTTTTGAGGCCCTGTTAGTAATTTGGATTTTATTGTAACTGTCTTGGAAAATAGCTCCAGGGTTTTAAACAAGGGAAGATATGGTTTTATTTACTTTTTTGGGGTTGGGGGTGCGGATATGATCTTCCTCTGTTGCCAAGGCTGGAATGCAGTGGTACAATCAC
>NW_012120833.1:68319-69982 GCF_000951035.1 Colobus angolensis palliatus
TGAATGCCGAGCTTAAAATCATTGATTTTTATCTTGGATGCCTTTGAAGAGGTATATTTAGAATTGTGTGACATAAATGGAACTGTACTTGCTAAAGGTTAACCTAGCAGGAGCGTTGAGGTAAGACAATGAAGTAAGAGGTGGACGTGTTGAGTTTTAGGTGACAGGAGGCTGTTCAAGTTGAAATGTCAGTGTGGAGGCTAAATGAGGCTGAATTCCAAGATTGTTGAGTTGGAAGAGACATGAGTGGGATAAGCTTATGGTAAGTGGTCTGGATCTTTTTAGCAATACAGAAAGTCAGTTGGAAAAAAAAAAAGAAAAAAAGCAAGCCAGGATGCTGCTGAAAGTCAAGCTTAATTGCTGCAGCAATTTTGGAGTTACCACTCCAAAGATTTTTCTGGGGACTAACCAAGTAAAGAATGAAGAAACTGCCAAGCACCAGCAAAGATCCACTTGAAGTTGACATGTATTTTTAGCAAAGTCAGCCTTTGTTCAGGCTTGTTCTGCCAGGGCCCGAGCAACTGGTGCTAATGTTAACTACTGTTCAGAGAGTTTGGATTTTAGTCACTGATACTTTGAGAAGACATTCTCATGTTTGTTCTTAAACAGTAAATCAAAGACTGATTTGTTTTCCTCTCATTTCACTTTGACCTGTCAGGGGCCTGTAAGTAGTAAGCATTGCCTGTGGAATCCAGTATAAGGAATTTTAATCAACAATTTTTCATAGACCTATTAAACTTGGCTTGTTACATTTAGAATCTGAGCTGTTAGGGAAAATGAAAGCTCTCAAACTTAGCATAATCGCTTTTGTTTGTAGTAGTTTCTATAGCATATTGAAGTTTTAAGGTATATGTCTACTCAGGTACAGTTTTTGAAATATTTTTGAGGAACTACTACTCACAATAATATCCTGAAGTAGAAATTTGCTAACTAAATGGAAACAGACATCATTTTAGGACCTCCTTTTTTTTAAGTATTAGGTTGAAAAGGGTGTATTTGTAGCCAATCCAGTTCAGGAACGTACAATACTAATGAGAAAAGAGGGCGAGTCTGCAAAAAGCGTTAATGAGATGCTTCTAACTAAGTAGACTTTCTCGATATAGAGTCTCCCCGTCAGCAACTCTCGCTGCCATGGCTGGTCCCACCACCTCCAACACTCTGAAACAGGATCAAGCAGCTATGTTGCTCTGAGCTTCCCAGATTTGTTCCCCTATATAGCTCTGTTCATCTGTGTTTTATTGAGCACTTACTCTGTGCTTTACAAAGCCCTTACCTATGCATACTTGACCTTATTTTTTCTTCCAGTCATTGTCCAGATTTTTATTCCAGTCAATTCATGTTGCAGGCTATGGACATAAATTTGCATGAACCTGTAAGAATGCAAAACGGCCCCATTTTTAACTGTAAACACTTTATCATCATCACTGTTAGTATAAATTAGTTGATTTCCTGTTTTGCATATGCTTTGTGAATGTGGAAACCTGATACTTAGCATCATCTTTGCTAAATACGGTCTTGACCAAGCAAGTAAAAGCTTTCTATAGGAGATATTTTGTTTTTTAGAATTTACCATTATTTTTGTAGTTTAATGTTTTAAAATAGATTACAGAGTTTGAAAGTCAAAACAGTGTACAAAGGTTTATGCAGAGAAGTGTTATTCCCA
>NW_012120833.1:71008-73881 GCF_000951035.1 Colobus angolensis palliatus
AGGTCTATAAGTTTTTATTCCATTATAAATTACTACCTATTACCATGTTAATAGGAGTGTGCCTGTTAAAAACATCTTGGTAAAAATGTTATGCTAACAAAGTTGCTAATTTTTCAGTTATACTCCTTTTTGGGTTTCTTACCAGTGGAAATTTGTCCTCTTGGATTTATGTCCTGAATGAAGAATATACATCTTGGGGCATGCAGCTTAAAAAAAATGAAGCTTTTTAGAAGCACAGGCATTCAAAACAAATACCAGACAGATTCATTTTTACTTACTCTTCTAATCTAAACCATTTAAAAATGAATTTTCATCTATCTAGGCTACTTTTTTTTCTTGTGAAGATGGAATCTTGCTCTGTCACTCAGGCTGGAGTGCAGTGGCATGATCTCGATCTCAGCTCACTGCAACATCTGCCTCCTGGGTTCAGGTGATTCTCCTGCCTCAGCCTCCTGAGTAGCTGGGATTACAGGCATGCGCCACCACAGCGGGCTGATTTTTGCAGTTTTAGTAGAGATGGGGTTTCACCATGTTGGCCAGGCTGGTCTCGAACTCCTGACCTCATGATCTGCCCACCTCGGTTTCCCAAAGTGCTGGGATTACAGACATGAGCCACCACCTCGCCCGGCCATTGAGTTATATTTTGTAGCCTGACAGCTTTCTAAGTGAATCACTCTGATTTTCTGTTGACATCATCAGTTCTCAGTAGGCTTGCATACGGAAAATCCGTAAACTCACTCCATGTTTTAGATATGCCAGTAAGGGAGATTAAAGTACATTTTGCACCTGTTCACTAGAAACAATAATCATTTTCCTAATGATAGTTTACGTCATTGAGTCTTTATGAAAGGAAAAATAAAATATATATAAAGGGTTATAATAAGTTACACAGGTATAAAACTGTTTTGTAATATTTGAAAGCTTTCATTGGGGTGAAATTTTTGGCTGATTTTATGTTGAAAGCTGTTATGAGTGTAGTGTCACAAACCTGTCAAGAATTTGTGCTATATAAAATGGAAAAAAAAGCCCAAGATCTTGATTGGAATACAGGTTGTTCATCCCAAAGCAAAAAATCCAAAGTGCTCTGAAATCTGAAACGTTTTGAGTGCTGACGTGATGCTCGAAATGAGCTCACTAATCTCAGATGTAATAAGGAAAAATAAATAAAAATAAAGGAAATGTTCACAGGAGTGTTGTGGATTTTTGATTTTTCAATTATGAATGCTCAACTCTTTTTTTTTTTTTTGGAGACAGAGCCTTGCTCTGTCGCCCAGGCTGGAGTGCAGTGGCGCAATCTCGGCTCATTGCAAGCTCCACCTCCCAGGTTCATGCCGTTCTCCTACCTCAGCCTCCCGAGTAGCTGGGACTACAGGTGCCCACCACCAGGCCCGGGTAATTTTTTGTATTTTCAGTAGAGACGGGGTTTCACCGTGTTAGCTAGCATGGTCTCAATCTCCTGACTTCGTGATCCTCCTACCTCAGCCTCCCAAAGTGCTGGGATTACAAGCATGAGCCACCGCGCCCGGCCAAGGAATGCTCAACTCTTAAGTGTAATGCACATATCTCAAAATCTGAAAAAATCGGAAATCCACACACTTCTGGTCCCAAGCATTTCAGACAAGTGTATTCAACCTATATTGGTTTTTTAGGGGGAACACAAATAGAAGCAGAATCTCTTATTTTGAGATTTAGTCCATGTGATAATTTTCTTTGGAATAATTTGTAGAGGCATGAGGGCATATTGAGGATTGGGAACACCTTCAAGAAGGTGTTCAGATCATGTCATAGGAGGCCATATAATAATAGACCATATAATTGGGGTCAGGCTGTGGAGTCAGAAGATAATTACATTTTTTTCCTTATCTATTACTTCTTGCTCTGTTTTCCTAATCTGGATTTATATTAGTTTCAGTTTGGGGCTCCCTCATTATACCCAAATCTGTTTTGGTAATTAAATTAATTTCTGTGTCAAATATTTGGACTTAGCGTTTTCATTCCTTTCTCCAGCAAATACTGACTGTGGGCTGCCTCTAAACATGCTGCAGAAGACGCATACCTATGGCACCAGCTTAGTGATGCTGGTGCCTACTCCAGGGGGATCAGGCAGCTCTGCCACTTGCTCTCCTTTTGGTGGAACAGATGGTTTGTGATCTTTGAAAAGTAAGTGATTTTTACTTGTGGCTCATTCCTTGATTTATCTCAAATTCTGAAATTTAAGGCTTTCCTGTTATTTTTAACTTACTTTGTTAAACAGTTGTTTGTGGCTGGGCGTGGTGGCTCATGCCTGTAGTCCCAGCACTTTGGGAGGCCAAGGCGGGTGAATCACCTGAGGTCAGAAGTTCAAGACCAACCTGGCCAACGTGGTGAAACCTCATCTCTACAAAAATACGAAAATTACTTGGGTGCCTGTAATACCAGCTACATGGGAGACTGAGGCAGGAGAATCACTTGAATCCAGGAAGCAGAGGTTGCAGTGGGCTGAGATCACACTATTGCACTCCAGCCTGGGTTACCAAGCGAGACTGTCTCAAAAAAAAAAAAGTGTGCAATAGCTCTGATTACAAAAAGTACCAATTATCAATATAGGGTAGGAAGATTTAAAAATATAATTTTTGTGGTTGACATAATAGTATAGTTTTGAAAACTCTCATCCTGTAAAATTAGTTGAGACAATAATCAGTTCAACAAAGTTTTAGAAAATAAAGTATTTTCCCACATTATTTTTGGATGACAGCAAGAACTCTACTCACTATGATAGAATTTCAAAGCTATTAAAATAAGCATGTAAAACACCTGTTTTAGGACACATACAAACTATTAAGCACACAATATAGAAAAAATGTATGGAAACTTTTTTTTGTTGTTTTTTTTTT
>NW_012120833.1:75363-76482 GCF_000951035.1 Colobus angolensis palliatus
ATGTTAATGATCGTAACCCCTCTTGCAGTTATCCTTTTGATAATTAATGTATATCGGGAAAAGCCTTCATGCAAAAGTTGCCATTCTGGAAACACTTTGAAAACTCTGGTTCAGTATTAAATTTAGGAAGATGTGTGGTGACAGTTTTCTTTCTGTGGTCTTATGCGTATATTTTCCATCTGTTTACCACTAATTACCACCAATACACAACAACAACAAAAGGGTGTCATTGTTAGAAAAATCTTGTAAAGAGCCTAAAACTTAAAAATTTTGAAAATAATCTCCAAACTCATTAAACAGCTTAATATTTGTTTCCGAAGTCCTAGCCTCTGGCTTGGTGTATCATATTTTGGATGGTCAGTTTACAAGTCATGCAGACCTCATTGCTGCTGAGAGCTCACTGGGCCTTAGTGTTCTTGTACCAGCATTGCATAACAAATAAACACGTTTCTTTGGAAAATTTAAAATTTTAGCAAATTTTTCCTGAAATATCTTGCCAATTCTCTGTGGCATTCTAGTTTCCTTGAAAAGAAAGAGATTTTGTTTTGTTCTAAGACAGAATCTGTTCTGTCACCTAGGCTGGAGTGAAGTGGCGTGATCTTGGCTCACAGTAGCCTCCACCTCCGGGGCTCCCCCCTCAGCCACCTGAGTAATTCGAACTGCAGGCACGCACCAACATGCCCAGTTAATTTTGTTTATTTTTTGTAGAGCCAAGGTCCCACTATGTCCCCCAGCCTGGTCTCAAACTCCTGGGTTCAAGCAGTCCTCTTGCCTTTACCTCCCAAAGTGCTGGGATTACAGGCATGAGCCATCGCACCCAGCAAGAAAGAATTTTTTGTACTATTGAAGTTTGGGAACCAGCATAAGAAATTTCCATATGCGAAATCACTCTGAATAAACTGCAGTTGAAGATACTGTTCATTAGGTTGTGTGATGGTGCCTATAACAAATTATCAAGGTTTATACCATAAAAAGGTTTATTTCCTATAAGGAACTGGTACACTTGTTATTCTGAGAAAGGGAACACTAGGCAATACATTGGATTTTCTATTTGCCCTGGCTGGTAGGAAGCTTATATCTAAGTGTTGGACTCAGTTACTAGGGCTTTTTGTTGTGTAT
>NW_012120833.1:78234-79289 GCF_000951035.1 Colobus angolensis palliatus
TTCCTCTACAGAACACAGTTTCCTAACAGTGAATCTCCTAGATTTAGCATTTTGGTTTTTTCCAATCTAAGTAGTCTGAGAATTTCCCAAATAATCAAGTCTAGGTTCCTTTGACATAACAATTCTTCCCTCAGTTTATCTATTTTTTTGTACTTTTAAATTCTTTATATTTTTTATTATACCCTCTATTCTCTTTCCTCTTGCATTTACTATAAGCAGGAAAAAGAAACCAAGCTGAGTCGTGAATGCTTTGATTGGAAGTCTGCTCAGCTGAATGTGCAAGCTCATTGCTTATGATTCTGCCTTCTACACAGCTATAGAACACAATCCAACTAAATTTTTGCCATTATATAACAAAGATCATCTTTGATCTAGTGTCCAATAACATGTTCCTTGTTTCCTCTGTGCCCTTAGCATCACCTTTAATGTCCATGTGTCTCAGCATTCAGTTTATGATAATGTGTGTGTTCTTGAAGAGAACACAGACTTTCTGTGTGAAGTTCCTCATTTCCTTTAAGGCAGAGTCTGGGTGACAGAGGCTTTAACATCCACATTTCTATCAACAGCGTGTTGGAAGGCAACCTAGACGTTTTCTGTCATGCTTCTCACAATTCTACCATCGCTCTTTCATTATCCAGTTCCAAAGTCACTGCCACATTTTTAGGCACCCCATTCCTGGTAACAAAATTCATATGTTTCCTGTGGTTGCTATAACAAGTTACTACAAACTTAGTGGCTTAAAAGAACAGAAATTTAATCTCTCACAATTTTCAAGACCAGAAGTTCAAAGTCAGTACCATGGGCAAAAAATCACAGTGGCAACAGGGAGGCTACAGGACAGGAACCTGTTCCTCACATCTTTCAGCTTCTGATGACTGCTCGTACTCCTTGGCTTGTGGCTGTATCACTCCTATCTTCAGGGCGAACATCACAGAGTAAATAAATTCTCTTTATGTTCCATCTTCACATCGCCTTTTCCTCTGTGTGTGAATTTCTGCCTCCCTCTTAGGGGGATACATGCAATTGCACTTAGGGGCCACATATAACCCAGGATA
>NW_012120833.1:84807-85927 GCF_000951035.1 Colobus angolensis palliatus
CACTGCTAGGTGGAGAAGGAGGGGTCAGGGATGGGAAGGACTGTGGCACACACAGCACTCAGCCTCCAGGTCTGACCACATCCTGCTGTGGGCCATTTGCTCTACTTGCCCACAGGAGGCACGAACCAGGCCAGGAGTGGGGCCACCGTGCCCTGGGATACCACTGTGCCTGGTACCCAGCGGATCTACCTTGCACTGCTTGGCCTAGACGGCAGCCAGCTCGTGGTAGGGAAGCACTTGGCCCAACACCTACACAGCCCACCCTGGGCAGGGCTCACTAAGAGAGACACATCTGCGGGGGCCCTCCCAGCCCTGACCTCACCCCTCCCCATCGCTGTCCACCTGCAGTGGGCGGCACAGGATAGGGCTCACCAGGCTGTGCCCGCAGGCACTGCTTGATCCTCAGGGCAGGAGAAGGCCGGCGTCACCCCCAAGCTCTGAATTCGGGGTCTCCCACCTGCCTCCCAAGTGTGTGCAGAAAGCACATGGAACTCAGGCACGGTGCCTCAGACCTGGAATCCCAGCACTTTGGAGGCTGAGGCAGGAAGATCGCTAAGGCCAGGAGTTTGAGATTAGCCTGGGCAGTACAGGGAGACCCTGTCTCCATGAAAGAGTTTTAAAAGTTAGCTGGGTGGGGTGCTGCACACATATAGCTGTAGTGACTCAGGAGGCAGGGGTGGGAGGATCACTTGAGCCCAGGAGTTCGAGAGTGCAGTGAGCTAGGATCATGCCACTACACTCCAGCCTGGGTGACAGAGTAAGACCCTTTTCAAAAAATGAAACTCCATGGCTTCACTTTCCTCCCCAACTCCTTCCACCTGCTCCTCATCCTGGACACAGCCAGACTAGGGATCAGCCCAGGAGAGGCTCCAGGCATCACTTCCTCTGTTGCCCGTGGACCTGTGGTCAGGAAAACTCCAAGATGAGCACAGTCGAGTGTATAAGCCAAACCTTTGATTTGCAGCACACAAGCAGGATCCTGGAGACCCAGCCTGAGAGGAAAGCCTTTTTGCTGGCTGTGGGCTTCCTCTGGTTGTTCAGCATTGGGAGGGCAGGTGGGAGCATCCAGTGGATGAGGGCAGGGGAATGGGGGCACCGAGGGCGGGACCCTGAGTCTGAG
>NW_012120833.1:87194-88655 GCF_000951035.1 Colobus angolensis palliatus
GTGCTGGAGACACACAGTAGTGCAGAATCTCCAGCTGAGACAACCAACAGAAGCCGGAAGACAGAAGAGCAGAGGACGAGAGGTTGGGTTGGAGAAGGGGAGAGATGGGACCAGACATGGGAGGGCAAAGCAGAGAGAGCAATGAGCATGAGACCAGAAGTGAGAAAAAAACGCCACAGTGACAATCTGAACAGTCCCAGCAACCAGAGGTCAGTGCAGCACCCCCGCTCCACAGCCAGGCCAGGGCTGTGGCCATGCACTCATCAGCCTTGGAGGCCCAGGCAGACACCCTCCAGGCCACCTGGGTGGCGACTCAATGTTGCTGGGGCCTAAAGACCTCTCCAGCTCATTGGAAGGGCCCAACTTGCTACCATTCCAGATTAGATCCACCCTCCCCAGTGACTCAGGCCACACTGTCACACATACTCATCAGAGCTCTCCAAGAGCCCAGGGTCCTCACTGGGACATGCTGCCAGCCACCAAGACCTTGAGATCCTGAGGCTCAGAAAAGAAACCAGTGGGGCATGTTCCAGGAGGTGAACTCTGCCCAGAAAAGACACACGAAATTGACTGGATTTCCCTGGGTTGTCTTGAGAAATTTACCAAACTGGTACAAGATATGATTAATTCCTGTGTGTCTAAAACCCAATCAAAGTCCCCTCCATGAGTGGGCTCTCTGAGAAGTAAGGACGAACACAGGTCCCTCAGGGCACCAGGCCCTTCCCTCCACCCCTACAGTCTGGAGGTCAGCCGAGGTGGTGTGCACATCAGCTCTGAATCTAGGAAGCAGCCTCTCCTATAGCACCAGAAACTTTCACCCTCCAGATAAGGTGGGCTTCCAAGGGCAGGAGCTCCCAAGGATCTGGCCAAAACCACACACACCCAGAGGTAGCAGGAATCTGAGGCTGAGCTGGCTCCCAGCCAAGACCCTCCAACCTACACGCCCTGCAGCACCATGGCCTGCCAAAGCACTCTCAGCCTAGTGCAGCCAGAGCGACGCACACATCCTGCTCTCACAGCACTATGCCTCCTGCCTGAGCAGTGCATCCACTGGGGTCCACATCAGGAGAGATCAGAACACACCTACTAGACATCAAGACAGGCAGAGCAGGGTGATGTTGCCCTCCACATCCTTCCTCTGTGCCAGATCTGGGTCTCAGGCAGGAATCAGACATACAAGTCCCCAGTGTGGTGTCTCCTCACTTGCAGGGACACAGTGGCCTGCAGCACCATGACTGTCCTTACTGCCCACAGGGCCACCAGGGAGCAAGCACACACCCTGGACTCAACCAGGGTGAGGAGGATGACCCCAGGAGCCTCACTTCTTGCGTCTGGAGACAAGGGCTAGCAGGGATGGGCAGTGATTTCTGTATGGCAGGTGCAGCACAGGCATGGGCAAGTGGCAAGGGACCTTAGAGGACACAGACATCCGTAGCTGCCTTCTTCTCGTTCCCACCCACC
>NW_012120833.1:90849-102036 GCF_000951035.1 Colobus angolensis palliatus
GGTTTAGTTTCTTTTTTGTTAAAAGAGATGGGGTCTCACTGTGTTTGCCAGGCTGGTCTTGAACTTCTGGCTTTGAGCAATGCTTCCCTCCTTGGCCTCCCAAAGTGCTACGATTACAGGTGTGAGGCCCCCATTCCCAGGCCAATTCAGTCTCAGTTTTGCAAGGTGAAAAGCATTCTGGAGATGGGATGCACAGCAACGTGAATGTACTTAACACTACTGACTGTACACTTGGAAATGATTAAGACAGTACATTTTATGTATATTTTAAAGTTAAATTTTTTTTTCTTAATTAAAAAGCAAAAAGAGCCAGGTGTGGTGGCTTACACCTGTAATCCCAGCACTTTGGAAGGCTGAGGCAGGTGGATTGCCTGAGGTTAGGAGTTCGAGATCAGCCTGGACCAACATGGTAAAACCCTGTCTCTACTAAAAATGCAAAAATTAGCTGGGCAGGGCAGCGTATCGGGGGAACCAGCTCCCAATATTTCAATGTAGATTCTTTTCTATTTTCCCTAAGTGTCAGCTGGTCTGAGAAATAAAGGGAAAGAGTCCAAAAGACAGAAATTTTAAAGCTGGGTGTCCGGGGGAGACATCATATGTCGGCAGGTTCCATGAGGCCCCCTGAGCCGCAAAACCAGCAAGTTTTGATTATGGATTTCAAAAGGGGAGGGGTGTGCAAATAGGGTGTGGGTCACAGAGGTCACATGCTTCAAGGGCAATGAAATATCACAAGGCAAATGGGGGCAGAGCAAGGTCACAGGACCAAGGTGAAATTAGAGTTGCTGATGAAGTTTCATGTCCCACTGGGTACGCATTGTCATTGATAATGTCTTATCAGGAGATAGGGTTTGAGAGCAGACAACCAGTCTGACTAAAATTTACTAGGCAGAAATTTCCTAATCCTAATAAGCCTGTACCTACAACTGTATAAGACAGACACTCCTAGAGCAGCCATTTTAGAGACCTCCCCCTAGGAATGCATTCACTTTCTCAGGGCTGTTCCTTACTGAGAAAAAGAATTCAACAATATTTCTCCCATTCACTTTTGTAAGAAGAGAAGTGAAGTATAACTCTGTTCTGTCTGGCCCCTCAGGCAGTCAGGCCCAATGGTTATCTCCCTTGTTCCCTGAAAATCGCAGCCATCCTGTTCCTTTTGGATGGCCAGATTTCATGTTGTTCAAACACACATGCTCTATAAATGATTTGTGCAGATAACGCAATCATCACAGGATCCTCAGCTTAATGAAGATGACAGGATTAAGAGATTAAAGACAGGCATAGGAAATTATAAGAGTATTGATTGGGGAAGTGATAAATGTCCATGAAATCTTCACAATTTATGTTCAGAGACTGCAGTAAAGACAGGCATAGGAAATTATAAGAGTATTGATTGGGGAAGTGATAAATGTCCATGAAATCTTCACAATTTATGTTCAGAGATTGCAGTAAAGACAGGCATAAGAAATTATAAAAATATTAATTTGGGGAACTAATAAATGTCCATGAAATCTTCATAATTTATGTTCTTCTGGCAAGAACACAGAGCCAGTCCCTCCATTCGGGGTCCCTGACTTCCTGCAACAGCAGCGGGTGCCTGTAATCCCAGCCACTCAGAGACTGAGGCAGGAGAATTACCTGAACCCAGGTGGAGGTTGCAGTGAGCCAAGATCTCACCATTGCGCTCCAGCCTGGGTGACAGAGACTCCATCTAGAATAATAATAATAATGCTTTGGTCTGGAAAACAACAGAACCTTCCAGTTCTGTCCTGTAAGCTTGCCCTGCCCACTTCACAGCCAGCACAGCCCACAGTCCACATACCCGAGAGCCATCAGGGCACTATGGTCCCCTCTGAACAGGAATGATGGTTCCTACCATTCCACCCCTGGAGGAAGCTGTGAAATGGCATGGAGGCTTCAAAAAATGCAGCACCCCAGATACTAGGAGTTATGTACAAGGTGGGAAAAAGAATCCTATCTTATCTACGTTCCAGGCTGTCAACGGTGAGGCTGTGGCTACCAGGTTAGCCCTAGGATCCAGTGTCAGAAGCATCACCTGCTGAATCTCTCTGAGGTGTGCCTTGAAGATGTAGCCAGGACCTGGGAGATGGCCAGCACTCAGGAAGTGAGCCAGCCCATACCGTCCTGAGAGGCTGGATCCCCTCTGGACAGACAAGGGACTCTGTCACCTACTACTCAAATCCTCTGAATCAATTGAAGGCCTGTGGAGGCTGCACAGACCCCTCACCATTCAGTGTCATAAAAATGCTACTGGGACAGGGCTTAATATACACATGGTGGTAATCACAGGAAGCATCTCCAACAACACAGGAAATGGAACCTAAAAGACGGAAACAATTATATCACCACGGGCAAAACGAAACAACTCCCGTGGACAGGAGATCCTGGGGTGAAAAACACTGTCAATGACATATAAGCTAGATTGGTGGGCAGATTTATTTTCATGTTTCCTAAATGTCATAGCAGGAAAATACCAACAATTTAGAATCAGCCCCTGGGTGAGGGGCCGTCTCTGGGACACTCCTCCATATAGTGGAAGGTGGCTGAACAGTTTCTTTCCTTTCTTTCTTTCTTTCTTTCTTTTTTTTTTGAGATAGAGTCTAGCTCTGTCACCCAAGCTAAAGTGCAGTGGTGTGATCTCAGCTCACTGCAGCCTCTGCCTCCCGGTCCAAGCAATTCTCTGCCTCAGCCTCCTGAGTAGCTGGGACTACAGGTGGCTGCCAGCATGCCCGGCTAATTTTTGTGTTTTTAGTAGAGACAGGGTTTTACCATGTTGGACAGGCTGGTCTCAAACTCCTGACCTCACGTGATCCACCCACCTCAGCCTCCCAAAGTGCTGGGATTATTGGCGTGAGCCACGGCGCCTGCTGGCTGAACAGTTTCTTTTGAAACAGAAGCTGAGACCAGCTGGGCTCTACCTGGAGCAGTTTCTGACCTCCAGATCTCGTGGGAGGTGGGGTCTGCATTCACAGACGTCTGATGAGAGATGTTTGGCTTCGGGAGGCTAGTGTGGTGGAGGCTGTAGGAAGCAAAGGGCATGGCTGGTGTCCTGAGGGAGACACAGAAACAGGTCCAAGTTACAGGCTCCCACTGGCGTAGTCAGGGACAATCTGGACATCAAAATCAGTGGCAGTAGGGACTGCTTACAACTTGTTCAATAGCACAATGCTCCCCCCAGCCCCGTGATCCACACTGATATCCCTGAATAAATAGCAAAGAGAGAAGTCTTCCTTACCACAGAGTGACCACTGACCCACCAATCAATGTAGAAGGGATGAAGTTAGAGAACCACCATTTGGCAACCACCCTATTAAGAGCTGATTCGGTCCAGAATCAACACTGAGGTCAGGCATGGGGGCTCATACCTGTAATCTCGGCACTTTGGGAGGCCAAGGTAGGAGGATTTCTTGAGACTAGGCATTTGAGACCAGCCTGGGCAACAAAGTGAGACCCTGTCTCTGCAAAAACATTAAACCACAAAATAGCTGGGCATGGTGGCATGTGCCCGTAGTCCGAGCTACTCACAAGGCTGAGGAAGGAGAATGGCTTGGGTCCAGGAGTTGAAGCTACAGTGATATATGATCATGCCAACTTCACTCCAGCTTGGGGCGACAGAGCAAGACCCTGTTTCTAAAAAAATAAGAAATTTCCAGCCTGGGCAACATAGCAAAACCCTGTGTCTACAAAAATACAAAAATTAGCCAGGTGTGGTGGTGCCTGCCTATAGTCCCAGATACTTGGGCTCAGGCGGGAAGATCACTTGAGCCCAGGAGGTTAAGGCTGCCATGAGCCGAGATCACACCACTTCATTCCAGCCTGGGGTGAGAGAACAAGAACCTGTCTCAAAATAAAATAAAATGAATTTGAAAAAAGGAGAGAATCAACAGCAGATGCTAATACTAGTGAAATTATAAAGTCCTCATACATCTTCCTGATAAATCCTCATTACCAATTTTTTTTTCTTTATTTTTTTGAGACAGTGTCTCATTCTGTTGCCCAGGCTGGAGTGCAATGACGTCACAGTTCACTGCAACTTCGACCTCCTAGACTTAGGCCTCCCAAGTAGCTGGGACACAGGTGCACACCACCATGCCTGGTTAATGTTTTTCTTTTTAATAGAAACAAAGTCGTGTTATGTTGTCCAGGCACTCATTACTAATTTTTATTTTTGAGATAAGATCTTGCTGTGTAGCCCAGGCTGGAGTACAGTGGCACGATCTTGGCTCACTGCCACCTCTGCCTCCAGGGTGAAAATGATCCTCTCACCTTAGCCTTCCACATAACTGGGATTACAGGTGCATACCACCATGCCTGACGTAAATTTTGAGTAGAGATGAGGTTTTTCTATGTTGTCCAGGCTGGTCTCACACTCCTGAACTCCAGTGATCCCCTACCTTGGCCTCCCGAAGTGCTGGGATCGCAGGCATGAGCCACAGCGCCTGGCTTCATTACTATTTAATCTAGGCACAAAGTACTTATTTTACGGGGACAAACCTGGCCGACATTCTTTCTGCCCAGTGATAAAGCTAGCATCATCAGCAATGGGGTAAAGACGCACTGCAGCCCTCCTGATGAGACACTTGGCAAGGACCAGATGTCCCACTGCGGTGCTACTGCCAACAAAGCCCAAGCTGATATCAGCCCAAGGGGCGGTCCTCGGCAAGCCCCAGCAAATATCAGACAGCCCAAAGGGCAGCCCTCTCCCTGAGCCGGGGGAATCACTTGAACCCAAGGCGGAGGTTGCAGTGAGCTGAGATTTTGCCATTGCACTCCAGCCTGGGAAAGAGAGCGGGACCCCATCTCCAAAACATACCAAAAAACAAACATAATGGCTGAATTTGGTGGCTCATGCCCATAATCCCTGCACTTTGGGAGGCTGAGGCAAGAGGATCACTTGAGCCCAGGAGTTCTAGACCAGCCTGGGCAGCATAACTAGACACATCTTACAAAAAGTAAAAGCTGGGTGTGGGGGTGCAGCATGCCTACAGTACCAGCTAGTTGGGTGCTGAAGGAGGAGGATCATTTGAGCTCAGGAGGTCGACGTTGCACTGCACTTCAGCCTAGGTGACCAAGCTAGACCCTGTCTCAAAAAAAAAAAAAAAAAAGCCAGGGTGCAGTGGCTCACTGGCTCACACCTATAATCCCAGCATTTTGGGAGGCTGAGGTGGGCAGATCAGTTGAGGTCAGGAGTTCAAGATCAGCCTGGCCAACATGGTGAAACCCTAGCTCTACTAAAAATACAAAAATTAGCTGAGGGTGGTAGCACATGCCTGTAATCGCAGCTACTCAGGAGGCTGAGGTGGGAGAATTGCTTGAACCTGGGAGACTGAGGTTGCAGTGAGCCAAGATTGTGCCACCGCACTGCAGCCTAGGTGACAGAGTGAGACTCCATCTCAAAAATATATATATATAATACATAAAATATGTATAATATATTTAAATATAATATGAATGTTATAATTATATATTATGTACAATTTATGTATTATATATATATATAATTTCTACAAGAAAAAAGTAAAAAGACTCAAAATGTTAAAACAGGCAAAAAAAAAAAAAAAAGGCATAAAATAACCGCTTGGCAGTTGGACTGTGCGTCTGAGAGGTGTGAATCCGCCTCGCCTCCGAGTCCTCCACAGGATCAGCCACATTGCAGGGCCACTGATCACTGCCGCCACCCGGGCAGCGTCTCCTCCTGCTGCCCCCTTTCTCCTTGCCACTCTCTGGGGGCACCTGTTCAACGTGTGAATTGCAGGTAGAGGCCCGGCCTGGTCTGCACGTGCCAGCAGATCTGGGATGGGCCAGCATCTGCAGGGAGGGGCCTGCATGCAGCCTCCCGGGAAAGGTGATGGGCCAGAGAGACTGAGAGGAGTCAGAGGTGCACAGGCAGCTGCTGCTGGAGCAAAAGGGTCTCCTGGGAAGTCAGCCAAGAGGCCCTGGGTTAGGGCCCACTGAGGCCCCAGCACAGCCAGACATGAGAGCCCCTGGTTCACACTCCCTACCTGTGCAGTCCGGCATCAGACCCAGCCTGTTTGGACTGGCACAACAGGCTCTTTGACCCAGAGCCTCCCTATCAAGACCTGCTGGTAACAATCAGGGCAGCTTTACCTGGGAGCTGGTGAGGGTCTGGCCCCCCTGGGCTGGAGGAGAGTGTGGGGTGGGGGCACATTGCCTTCAGTGGGCAGGAACCACAACAGGTACCTGTCCACCAGGATGAAGTAGGTATGCCTGAAGTACAGACGTGGAGGGACACAGAGTGGCTGGAAAACCAAGCTCTTTGTTAGTGTGGGCTATGGACACCACCAAGCACCGGCAAGTGCAGGGAAGCCCAGGGCCGTGGCCCCGCCCCTCCCAGCAAGAGGCATCTCCTCCCTACTTTTTGAGTGATGAGGCTCAAGGCCAAGGAGAATATGTAATACTCCAACAGATCTGACAGCAGCGTCAGGGGTAAACACACAGGGTTGCTGAGTCACCCACAGCCTCCCTACCTCAGGGCCACCAAAGGATACTTAGGACTAGGTTCAGGCCAAAGCCCCCAGTGAGGGGGAACTGGACCTCATTGTGGTACAGGGGACTGTTGAGGAAGACGTGCTCCTGGATGGATGCCTTCAGAGGACCCTGCAGAGATGCAGCAAGGCTGTGGGCAGGTGCTGGCACGTAGTGCCTGATACCTGGTGCCCCCCACACAGCAGCCTTTGGGAAGGCTGCTGGGGAAGACGTGCACACAGAACCAATCTGTGGGGACAGTGCCCTGTCTCTGAGCAGTGCCTGAACAAGAGTCTTTGCTTAGAACTTCTCCTACTGTCTCATAAAAAGCTGCAGACAGCAAGGGTAGCAGCCATGCAATACCCATGTCCTTTCCCTCTCATATCCCCAGAGCAAATCACCCCTCAATTTGTCCTTGGAGGACTGGAGGAGACTGCCCATCACCGCAGAGCTGTGCAAGGTCCACTGTCCCGAGCACCACTCTCACCACTGTGGTTTACTTACAGGCAGGAAGGAGATAGGAAAGTCAACCTTATAGTCTTCAGCTTGAAACTTATAAACCAACTTCATCATTGGGCCACTGAACATTAAATTGACCAAACAAACAAAAACAGGGCAAATAAACTGCAAATTATCTTGCTTCGATTGTTTCTTAAGAAATCGAGAGTGATTTAAAGGTGGAATCACCGTGAGAAAGCATCCAGCCTCTCTCAGGTGACAAACCTCCCTACCCAGGATTGAGAAACTCCATCACGATGCTGTACTCCACAGGATCCACGTGCCCCTGTAAGAAGCAGAGGTTCCAGCCAATGAGGACACCATCCAGGCTGCCGAAAATGCTCTCTACCAGCCATGGAAGATGGTATGCAGATCCTGAAACAGTGTGCAGTGAGGCTGCAGGCAGGCCCAGCACCTGGCTCTAGTCCTGCACTGCCTGCTGCCCAGCTCCCTCTGAGGAGGCCACTCCCTGGCTGAGACCCATGGGATCAGCCCTGCGCCCAAAGGAACCCTGGTGTGATGGTGCCAATGAGAAGAGAAGCTTTGGATTCTTCCAGTGTGGTACATGGCATACCAAGCAGCGTTGCTTTAGACTTGGGCCAGTTAAGTCAGTCAGTCTCTTAACAAAATACATTTTTTGTGGGTGTGACAGAAGACTAAGGAAAAATAAATAAAACAAAAACAATGAAGAAAACAAAAAAAATTAAAATTAAAATAAACAAACTACATATTTTTTGAGACAGGGTCTCACTCTGTTGCCCTGGCTGGAGTGCAGTGGTGCAATCACGGCTTACTGCAGCCTTGACCTCAGTGTCTGGAAGATGCAAGACCCCAGTCAGGGTTTGAGCCTGCAGGGGGAACATGCAGCTAACCAAGTCACAGGGTGGTCAAGGCACTGTCTCAGGCAGGACGAAGGAAAAGCTAGGGGGATGAAATGGGGGATCAAATACTCTAAATTAAGCAGGGGACACATGCCCTGGTTAGAGCCCACGGGACTGACCCTTCCAGGCTGGAGCAGAGGAGAGTCCTGGCCAAGGCACTCCACATGGGGGCCTGTGACCCCACAGGCAAACCTGCTACCCGGGCACATTTTTCTCCTGGTGAGTCCCCTCGCTCGGTCTTGCTAATGCTATCAACACCCTGAGCCCAGGAAAATATATTAAAGTAAAGCTCTGGCCCAAGTGTGGTTGCAGATCTTTCTTGGCTATCTTCACACAAAAGAATAAAGCAAGCAAATTACAAATCAAAGAAATTCTGAACCCGTGGCCTTCATCTGAGTGAGACTCTGGCGGTCAGAAGGAAAGTCTCAAGCATTCAGACTGTGGCAGGAACCCAGTTGTGGTATCAGCAGCTAAACCCAAGAGCAAGAGGCTTGACCACTATTTGCAGAACTCTCGGGTAGGTAGGAAACAACTTAAGAGTTTCCAAAATCGAAATCAGAAACCCAATTCCAGGTCTTGGTACTGCAGTACTTCCTGCCTGTCACTGTCTGGGGCAGCTCAGATGTACGGTCCAGCATGAACACACCTAGAGGAGGCGGCGGCAAGCCCCTGCTGCTGCTGCTGCCACTGCTGGCACCGTCAGGTCAGACCAGGTTTGCTGTCCAGGCCAGGTGTGGACCGGCTGTGCCTACCTTCCCCTAAATGCACCTGTGATGTGTGTCCTTTCAAAACGTTCCCATGGCAGTGTGCTCCTTGCATGGCTTTGCTCCTGGGACACATCCTAAAGGATCCCCTGCACACTGCCAAGGGCTTCGGGAGCATGACCTGTCTTTACTGCTTCTGAGCCTCAGGACTCAGGGTTGATGCAGGGCCTCTAGCTGAAGCGGCCTTGATGGAAATAAGTAGACACGAATGTTGCTCAAGGAGCATGAGTACAGTAGATGCTACAGTTACGGGGCTCACCCATTCCTAATAATTGTGATTTGTGCCTCCTCAGAGAGAAACACAGGCAGCACTGCCCTCGGGGGAGTGCCGGCCCTGGTGGAATGCAGCCAGAGGATGCCCCACCTGCCCAGCACTACCAGGCTGCCCAAGGAGGGCAGGCGTGGGAAGAGCCCTACCTGGAGCAGCACCTAGGATGGGGCAGAGACTTGTCACATCACTGTCCCCAGCAAAGGCTACATGTTGTCTCCTTCAGTTGATGATACACCTTTCTGAGACGCAGAGCATCCAGGTCAGACATTCTCTACCATTTTGTTATTATATTAAGGCATTAACTTAGAATGAGGTTTTTGTGCCATTCCTGGTCGTGCCACAGCTGAACTAACCAGGTCCCTTCACCATGGGTCAACTTCCTGGCCCTGATTTGGGTTCTGAGAAAAGGCATCTGGATTGGCAAGTCTTTTATAAAGACGTCAGCAAAGCTTCACTTGAAGTGAAAGTGAGAGGTTTTCTACCAAGACCATTGATTGACGGTCAGGCAAGAGGGGCAGGGTGGCCATGTGTGTGCACAGAGGGCAAATACTGTCTTCCAGGTTTCTGTGGAAGGCTGGGTGTGTTGTGACCTTCTGTGGGTCAGGAATGCTGTGCAGAACACAGTAATGCTTTTTCCCCTTCTAAAATGTCCTGACCTTACACATTTGACCCACAGCTTTAGGGATTTCATGGACAAGCCCCATCCACCGACTTCAGATTTAAACACTCCACTTCTAGGCTCTTCTTTTTAGCCAGCATCACCCATCAATAGAGAAGCCCTCAAAATTGCAAATTCAGTTGAAAACCCTAACTCTGCTTTCCTAGAATTTAGGAAATCTATACACTGAACACTTGGCTTTGAAGAAACAGTTTTCTCTGTGTCAAGTTACTTCCGTGGCAGCTCCTTAAGTATGTACCATCCCGCTGCACCCAACCCCATGCCAGCAGGGCAGGCTGGCATCCCACCACTGTCCATGCAGGCTCTGGGGGTCCCACATGCTCCTGCAGGCGGAGCTAAGCAGCATGACATAGAGGTCTTGGTTTTATACAGAACCTTTAATTGCAAAGAACTTGAAAGCAGCCATGCTGGGGGTGGCAGTGGAGAACCCACCACACCCTCCCCTCAGTATTCTTCACCTTCTTCAGCCTCAGCTTCCACAGAATCCACGCCCACCTCTTCATAATCCTTCTCCAGAGCTGCCAGATCCTCACGGGCTTCAGAGAACTCCCCCTCCTCCATGCCTTCTCCCACGTACCAGTGCACAAAGGCCCGCTTGGCATACATGAGATCGAACTTATGGTCCAGGCGAGCCCAGGCCTCTGCGATGGCCGTGGTGTTGCTCAGCATGCACACAGCCCGCTGCACCTTGGCCAGGTCTCCCCCAGGGACCACCGTAGGGGGCTGGTAGTTAATGCCCACCTGCCGGAGAAGGGGAAGAAAGCAGTCTGTGAAGCTTATATCAAACCTAGAAATGGTGGCTACTTTTCCTCAAACAGAAGACGCCCTGTAGGTGAACAGGAGAATTCTCAGTTCACCCCACAAATGTCACTAAGCCCTCCTCTGTGCCAGGCAGGGTGACAGTTTCAGATAACATGTTTCCCAGGCTGGCCTCAAACTCCTGGGCTCAATCGATCCACTCGCCCCAGCCTCCCAAAGTGCTAGGATTACAGGCATGAGGCAGCATGCCCAGCTTTTTTTGTTGTTGTTGTTAGAATAAAGTATTTTCTAAAGGATTTCTGTGCCCCTTTCTTAGGTGGTAGAATTCATGTGGAAAAGGCAGGTTGAACTTAGTAGGAATTTTATGGGCATTTTGGGGAATCTTATAGGTGGTGTATATATTTATTTTAACTTGAGCATTACTATAAACTGCTTCACTACATCCTCCACTCCACTGTCTCATGAACGGTTTGATTTAAAAAAGAATGGTTTTTTTTGTGATGAAAACAGCAACAGTTACAGTGGCTCACACCCATTATCCCAGCTCTTTGGGAGGCCAAGACATCCATTGCTTGAACTCAGGAGTTCAAGACCAGCCTGGGCAACATGGCATGACCCTGTCTCTACCAAAAATACAAAAAATTAGCTGAGCATGATCTCATGCACCTGTGGTCCCAGATACTCAGGAGGCTGAGGTGGGAGGATCGCCTGAGCCTGGAGGGCAGAGGTTCCAATAAGCTGAGATCTCACCACTGCCTAGGTGACAGAGCAAGACCCTATCTCCAGAAAAATAAAAAATAAAAGGCCAGGCGTGGTGGATCACGCCTGTAA
>NW_012120833.1:102336-103899 GCF_000951035.1 Colobus angolensis palliatus
TGGGAAGTCTAGTAATTTTGGCCTGAGGTTGCCTCAGACACAAAATCTGTCCCCACCTTCCACTGACACAAAAGTAACCTTGCTGTCCTCTTTCAGCTTTATCAGTAGTTGGTTACTAAATCTTGTGGCATTTCTCTGTTGAGCCTTTGAGTCCTTGTGCTGTGCTTTCCCTGCTGCCTCTGGCTTAGACCCCCACCACCTCTGTTGGGAGAGGCCACTGCAATCAGCTCTGACTGAGATTTCCTACTGTGAGTATCTCTTCCTCTCCTTCAGGGGTTAGCACAGCTGCTGGACTAGCCACCTAATTGTGTAAGTTCTTGTCTGAACATAGCCACCATAGCCACCACACCCCTTCATTTGTAGATTGATTTTGCTATGCAACAGCAGAGTGGGGTAGGCGTGACAGAGGTCGTGTGACCTGTAAGGCCTAGAATTTTTATGATCTTGTCTTTTTTTTTCTTTTTTTTTGAGACAGAGTCTTGTACTGTCACCTAGGTTGGAGTGCAGTGAGGTGATATCTTCTCACTGCAACCTCCACCTCCTGGGTCCCAGTGATTCTCCTGCCCCAGCCTCCTGAGTAGCTGGGATTACAGGCGCCCACCACCATACCTGGCTAATTTTTGTATTTTTAGTAGAGACGGGGTTTTGCCCTGTTGGCCAGGCTGGCGTCAAACTCTTGACCTCAGGTGATCCGCCTGCCTCGGCCTCCCAAAGTGCTGGATTAAAGGCATGGGTCCCCATGCCCAGCCAATTTTTGTATTTTTAGTGGAGAGCTGTGATCACCACACTGCACTTCAGCCTGGTTGACAGAGTGGGATTCTATCTCAAAAAAGTAAATAAATAGGGTCGAGCACAGTGGCTCATGCCCGTAATCCCAGCATTTTGGGAGCTAAGGCGATCAGATCACTTAAGGCCAGGAATTTGAGACCAGTCTGGCCAACATGGTGAAATCCCTTTACTAAATACACAAAAATTAGCTGGGTGCAGTGGTGCATGCCTGTGATCCCAGCTACTCAGGAGGCTGAGGTGAGAGAATCACTTGAGCTTGGGAGGCAGAGGTTGCAGTGAGCCAAGATCACACCACTGCACTCCAGCCTTCTCAACAACAACAATAACAACAAAATAAGTAAAGCTCATCACAGATATATAGTGTAATGACTCAGAGAGTTCAAAAGACATCGCTGGGCCAGGCATGGTGGCTCACGCCTCTAACCCCAGCACTTTGGGTGGCCAAGGTGGGTGGATCACCTGAGGTCAGGAGTTCAAGACCAGCCTGGCCAACATGGCAAAACCCTGTTTCTACTAAAAACATAAAAGGTAACCAGGTGTGGTGGTGGGTGCCTGTAATTCCAGCTACTTGGGAAGCTGATGGAGACTGCAATGAGCTCAGATCACACCACTGCACTCCAGTCTGGGCGACAAAGCTAGACTCTGCCTCAAAAAAAAGACATCACTGAATTAATTATCACTCTGGTTCACTAATTTATGCCCACACGCCTAGCCCATAGAAGGGGGGTAGTCTCCTCAAAGGATGCAGGCCTTCAGGGGCAGCATTACTCTGTG
>NW_012120833.1:110582-112842 GCF_000951035.1 Colobus angolensis palliatus
GAATTGTGTGAACCCGGGAGGCAGAGGTTGCAGTGAGCTGAGATAGCACTGCATCCTGGGAGAGACTCCATCTCAAAAAAACAAACAAAAAAACAAAAAATAAATTATAAAAAAGGAAGAAGCAGGGGTAAAATTAATATAGGTGGAGAGGTTGGGCCAAGTGCAGTGGCTTAGGCCTGTAATTCCTGTGCTTTGGGCGGCCTCCGCGGGAAGATTGCTTGAGGTCAGGAGTTTGCAACCAGCCTGGTCTACGTGGTGAGACCCACCCTGCCCCCGTTTCTACAAAAAATAAAAACATAATAAAATTAGCCGGGCATGTTGGTGGGTTCCTGTAATCCCAGCTACTTGGGAGGCTGAGGCACAAGAATCACTTGAATCCGGGAGGTAGAGGTTGCAGTGAGCCGAGATTGTGCCACTGCACTCCAGCCTGGGTGACAGAGGGAGACTCTATCTCAAAAAAAAAAAAAAAAAAAAACCAGTTTATTTGGGCCAAGTTTGAGAATTGCAACCCTGGAGATGCAAGTTGCCTTAATATACACTCTAATTAGCAGCAGTTACAAATGGGTTTTTAAAGGAAAGAAGGGGCAGTTTCTAAATTGTTTACCAAGAATTTTAAAAACAGAGAGGGAGTCTTGCTGTGTTGCCCAGCCTGGTCTTGAACTCCTGGCCTGAAGGGAGCCTCCCACCTTGGCTGGCCTGGCCAGAGGAATGTATATTAAAATAACATAAACTGTTTATTGGCTCTGTATTGTCTTTTGTATCACAAATTCCAGTAGCAGGAAGATAAAGCTAATCAGGAACAAAATGCCTTTCAACAGTCGCTGGGGCATGGGTATGCAGTGTGCGACTGAAGTCACACACTGACTGAATATGTGAAGTCCCATGTTCCTGTCTTTCTTGGCCTGATACATTCTGCACACCTCGCATGACTTAAAGTGCTTTGAACACTTTTTCTTTTCTCTTTTCTTTAGTGAGAAGGACTGGGTTTAAAGCCACCAGGAAAGGGGAAGGCACAGCCCTGTCCTGGGAAGAGCAGAGTGGGGACACAATACCCGTATCGAAGGAGTCTGGAACAGTCACCTGGTTCTTCCTTATTTATTTATTGTTTATTTATTTATTTTTTGGACAGTGGTTCTCACCATGTTGACCAGGCTGGACTCAAAACGCCTGGACTCAAGTGATCCTCTTGCCTCCGCCTTCCTTGCAGGCTGGGACTATAGGCATGTGATTCTTCCCTGTTTGATTCTTCCATTCCTAAAGATCATCTTAACAGTATGTATTCAGTTCTAGGAAAGGCACCAGAAGAGACGTGCTGGCTTTCCCCCAGCTCATCACCAGGGTTCAGCACCCCATCATGGCATCTCCCTAGAGAGTGGTCAAGGAGGCCTTTAACTTTCCATCCTGAGAGGAGAGCAGAGAAGAGAGAGGGAGCTCCCCCAGTGGGATGGGACTCATGAGGTCCGGGAATTGAGACTTTTCTGTGGGCTTTGGGGACCTCTGAACAGTGCGATCAGGTCTGCCCTTAGAAGGATGTTTTGGCACAAGGAGGAGGGGCAGGGAGGGAGTTCTGCGGAGAGCCAGGGAAACTTGAGGAGGCCTCTGGCCCCCTGCCTCTTCTCCCCAGGAGGGTAAATCCTTCCATCTTAGTTGGCTCCGGGTGCCCTAAAAAAAATACCATTGACTGAGTGGCTTAAACAACAGAGTTTTAGTTTCTCACAGTTCTGAAGGCTAAAAGTCCCAGAGGCCTCTTGTCCTGGCTTGTACACAGCTATCTTCTCACTATGTCCTCCCACAGGGTGGGGGAAGGCAGCACTCAAGCTCCCTGGTCTCTCATAAGGACACAAATCCTATTGGATCAGGGCCCACCCTTATGACCTCACATAATCTTCACCATCTCCTTATAGGCCCTGTCCCCAAATACAGTCACACTGGGGACTGGAGCTTCAGTGTCTAATAATGGGGGGAACACAGTTCAGTCCACAGCTCTCCCCTTCCTCGGGGCTCCAACCACGTCATGCACAGAACTCAGCTGTAGCCCGTATCACACGGTGCTCTTCAGTACGGTCATGCGTCCCTCAGAGGCTGGGGTACGTTCTTGGAAATCATCAGGCAATTTTGTTGATATGAGAACATAGAGTGTACTTAGACCAACCTAGGTGGAGCGGCCTTCTGCACAGCTAGGCCACGTGGTACAGCCTATTGCCCCTCAGCTACAGACCTGTACAGTAAGGATTTGTGTATCTAAACACAGAAAAGCTAC
>NW_012120833.1:116754-119740 GCF_000951035.1 Colobus angolensis palliatus
GTGAAACTCCGTCTCTACTAAAAGTATCAAAAATTAGCTGGGCATGGTGACAGGCACCTGTAATCTCAGCTACTCGGGAGGCTGAGGCAGGAAAATCGCTTGAACCTGGAAGGCAGAGGGTGCAGTAAGCCGAGATCCCACCATTGCACTCCCGCCTGGGTGACAGGGTGAGATTCTGTCTCAAAAAACAAACAAACAAAAAAAGAATTACCTGAGACTGGGTAATGTATAAAGAAAAGAGGCTTAATTGGCTCACAGTTCTGCAGGCTATACAGGCTTCTGCTTCTCGGGCGGCCTCAGGAAACTTACAATCATGGTGGAAGGGGACACAGGACACAGGCACATCTTAGGTGGCCAGAGCAGGAGAAGAGAGAGAGCAGGGAGATGCTACACACCTTCAAACAACCAGATCTCATGAGAACCCACTCACTATCACAAACACAGCAAGGGGGAAGTCTCCCATAATCCAGTCATCTCCCGCGAGGTCCCTCCTCCCACATTGGGGATTATAATTTCACATGAGATTTGAAATTATATCACCAACTTTTTTTTTTCTACATAAAAATTTCAGGCAGTTCACAATAAGTCCTAGTAAACTAACATCTAATCAACTCCTATCCTGGTTCAGTCCAATCAATTCATATCCTTCTGCATATCCTGGTTTTCTAAATTCAGTGCAGTTCAGTTTTAGAAAAGCTCCTTAAAACCCATGACCTGCTGCTGACCAGAGAAAAGACAGGCTGGCCACCGTCAGGGCCAGCTGGTGGGACCAGAGGGTGTCATGGAGGCCAAGGAGGGACTGAGCGCAGAAGGCCACAGTGGCTGAGCCTGGGCAAGAGCTCAGTGGGCAGGTCTCCTGGCAGCGTAGCTCTGCCTGGGTCAGTGGACCGGTTTCCTGGCAGTGTAGTGCGGCCTGGGTCTCTTCCTGTGTGAGGCGGGTGTGATGGGTCTCCCCTCTCCCTCCTGCCTCAGTAATCTGTCAACTCTTCCTCTGGCATATGTACCTGAGATATGTGTTCCTCTCCATCGTCTTTGCTGCTGCCTGATCCAACCACCAGCAGCTCAGCTTGGCTGGACCTCAGCATGCTAGTGCCTGCGCCTCCCTGCCACTTTCTCGGCCATTGAGTCTCCTCTCCACATGGCAACCAGGGCGAGCTTGGCAGGCTGAAGTCAGAACACATCACTTTCACAGCCAGGGCCCCTGTCACTCCACAGCTCTCCAGCAGCCTGGAAGCACCTCTCCCGCACTTTCCCCACCACCACCCCGGACACACTGGCCTCTCTCTGTGCCATGAGCACCTGCAGTACATTCCCACCTCACCCCCTCACCCAGGCCTTGTTCTTTGCCCCTAGCCTGATACTCACTTAATAGGTCACCACCTCATAGATACTGTCTATAACCATCAGGTGTGCTCTCCATTCCTTACGACTCAGCCTGTGCTTGTGTCTCATCTGCTCCTTTACTGGTTGGCTGTCAGTACCCCCACCCACGAGAGCAGACACCCCAATGTCACCTCAGTCATCAGAAGAGGGCTGGGCACAGAGTCAGCCCTCAAAAGAATGTTGCATGGATGAATGAACAGAGGGCAGGGCAAAGCTTCTGGGGTCCCAGGAAGATCTGGACACATCTCCCTGCAAGGGAGCCCCTAGAGTTTGGATCACATTTTGCAGGTCAGCAACATCATTCGGGGTAGTCCAGCATGGAAATGGTCCTTGGGAAGGTGTCAGCACTTGCCGGGATGAAAGGACAGTGTGGCCCTCGAAGACACACAGATTCATCACTTTATGTGAACCTTCCTCTGCAGGTGAAGCGAGGAGGCCAGGGACCAGGTGCCCCTTTAGAGCATCCGCAAGAGATTTCCAAAATAAAATGCAAGCTTGAGATGAACATCTTATTTAGTGAAGAGGAATTGGTCAGACATGAGGCCTCCCATGTGCTAGCAGTGAAAAACCTGAAGGAGGTGCATGATTCAGAAAGCCAGCAGTTGGTCGTGAAGAGAGAAATCTTGATGTTAAAAGATAAATTAGAAACGTCAAAATGAGAGCAGTAGGTTTTCATGTGCTCCTCAGTGCAGAAAATAAAAGCTTATGCCCCCGCCATAGATATGAATATTAGTGAAGTTATGAGCCCCTAAAACTGTTTATCTCATTCACCTTCGCAGGCATACTAAGATGGAGGAGGCAGTAGATACAAGAAAAGATAAATATACACAAGAAAGAGCAGAGCTGTTGGAAAACAAGAAACTGATGCTGAAAATGAGAAAGTAATTAAGGCCAGGCACAGTGGCTCATGCCTGTAATCCCAGCACTTTGGGAGGCTGAGGAGGGTGGATCACTTGAGGTCAGGAATTTGCGATCAGCTTGACCAACATGGAAAAACTGTCTCTACAAAAAAATTAGCTGAGTGTGGTGGCACAGGCCTATAATCCCAGCTACTCAGGAGATTAAGGCAGGAGAATTGCTTGAACCCAGGAGGCAGAGGTTGCAGTGAGCCGAGATCATGCCACTGCACTCCAGCCTGGGTGAGATTCAAAAAAAAAAAAGTAATTAAAAATATCTTGCTGGGCGCAGAGGCTCATGCCTGTAATCCCAGCACTTTGGGAGGCTGAAGTGGGCGGATCACCTCAGGTCAGGAGTTCGAGACCAGCCTGGCCAACATGGTGAAACCCCCATATCTACCAAAAATACAAAACTTAGCCAGGTGTCGTGGCGGGTGGCTGTAATCCCAGCTACTCGGGAGGCTGAGGCAGGAGAATCGCTTGAACCCGGAGGCAGAGGTTGCAGTAAGCCAAGATCACGCCACTACATTTCAACCTGGGTGAAAAAAGCAAAACTCCATCTAAAAAAAAAAAAATTTTATTTATATTTTCCCAGCTAATTTTTTTGTATTTTTAATAGAGTTGGGGTTTCACCATGTTAGTCAGGATGGTCTTGATCTCCTGACCTCATGATCCGCCCGCCTTGGCCTCCCAAAGTGCTGGGATTA
>NW_012120833.1:120275-125559 GCF_000951035.1 Colobus angolensis palliatus
TGCTAGGATTACAGATGTGAGCCACCACACCCGGCCAATACAGTATTATTACTGTACCTTTTCTATGTTTAGACCCCAAAGTTCTCAGCACTGTGTTACAGCTGCCTGTGGTATTCAGCACAATACCATGTTGCACAAGCTTGTAACCTGGAAGCAATAGACTGTACCTCATAGCCTGGGTTTGCAGCAGGCTCTGCTGTCCAGGCTTGTGTAAATATACTCGAGGGTACTAGCACAAGGACACATTTTTCAGAGTGTATTCTGATTATTACATGATGCATGACTGTATTTTAATTCTTTTTTGAGACAAAGTCTCACTCTGTCTCCCAGGCTGGAGTGTAGTGGCACGATCTTGGCTCATGGTAACCTCGGCCTCCCGGGTTCAAGTGATTCTCCTGACTCAGCCTCCCTAGTACCTGGGATTATAGGCACCTGCCCCCATGCCCAGCTAATTTTGATATTTTTAGTAGAGATGGGGTTTCTCCATGTTGGCCAGGCTGGTCTCAAACTCCTGACCTCAGGTGATCCACCAGCCTCAGCCACCCGAAGTGCCGGGATTACAGGCATGAGCCACCATGCCTGTGGTAAACAGCATCTTCTAACTGAATGAAAACACCCTATTTAATAGCCAAGTGTGGTGGCTCCTGCCTGTAATCCCAGCTACTCAGGAGATTGAGGCACGAGAAGTGCCTGAACCTGGGAGGCAGAGGTTGCAGTGAGCTGAGATCGTGCCACTGTACTCCAGCCTGGGTGACAAGAGCAAAACTCTGTCTCAAAACAAAAACAGAAACAAAACAAAACAAACACACAAGGAAAACCACCCTATTAAAAAGATCAAGTATGTTACTTCATTTCAAAATTAAAATACAGGGTGGCTTGTGCCTGTAATCCCAGCACTTTGGGAAGGCAAGACAAATGGATGACCTGAGGTCAGGAGTTTGAGCCCAGCCTGGCCAACATGGCGAAACCCCGTCTTTACTAAAAATACAAAACATTACCTCGGTGTGGTGGCGGGCACCTGTAATCCCACCTACTTGACAGGCTGAGGCATGAGAATCCCTTGAAACTGGGAGGCGCAGTTTGCAGTGAGCCGAGATCACACTACCGCACTCTAGCCTGGGTGACAGAGTAAGACTCTGTCTCAAAAAAAAAAAAAACAAAAACAAATAAAGGTACTAATTACCTGAAATTACTAGGTCTATTAGTTTTATTTATTATTATTATTATGATTATTTGAGATGGAATTTCACTCTTGTTGCCCTGTCTGGAGTATAGTGGCGTGATCTCGGCTCACTGCAACCTCTGCCTCCTGGGTTCAAGTGATTTTCCTGGCTCAGCCTCCTGAGTAGCTGGGATTATAGGCACCTGCCACCACTCCTGGCTAATTTTTATATTTTTAGTAGAGATGGGGTTTTACCATGTTGGCCAGCTTGGTCTTGAACTCCTGATGTCAGGTGATCTACCCACCTTGGCCTCCCAAAGTGCTGGGATTACAGGCGTGAGCCACTGTGCCCAGCCTTTATTTTTTTGAGGCTGAGTCTCACTCTGTCACCCAGGCTGGAGTGCAGTGGTGGGATCTCGGCTCACTGCAACCTCTGCCTCCTGGGTTCACAGAGATTCTTATGCCTCAGCCACCCAAGTAGCTGGGATTACAGGCATGTACCACCATGCCTGGCTAATTTTTGCATTTTTGGTGGAGATGGGGTTTTGCCATGTTGGCCAGGCTAGTCTTGAACTCCTGACCTCAGGTGATCCACCCACCTCAGCCTCCCAAAGTGCTGGGATTACAGGCATCAGCTATCATGCCCAGCCAAGGTCTATAAGTTTTAGATTTAGATTTGAATTGAAATGTGACTTAAATTAGATACAATTAAAAAATCTATATCATGAGCCTACGTTCATGTTTGGAAACATGTTCTAAACTAGTTTGGAAAAATTTCATGACAAAATTCAAAATCTTCAAAAGAACTTCCAGTGTTAAAAATACTAGCATACTGCAGGATGCCACATGAGGAAGCTGTGGGGTGAAATTGTCTCATCTCAGCTTTGTTCCATTGTGGATAAACTCACTTGCCAGAGGGTGTGTGGTCAGGGCTGTGCATTGCAGGTGAGGCCAGGTGACCTCTTGCCGTTGGCGATCACTGCGACTTGTCGGACTCCACCTCTCCATGCGGTCACCACTCCAGCCTTGGATGCCAAGGGCAGTGGTGCTCCGGCCAGAGGCCAGCTGGGAGTGGAGTGGGGGTCTGTGTAGAGACATGAGGGGTGATAGGATCCAGGAGTAAGAACCATGAGAACCTCAGGCCAGGCAGAGTGCACTTTTTGAGTAAAGAACTTGTAAGGAGAGTCTGAATCCTGTGGAATATGTCTTCATCGCACTATGTCTTTCCTTGTTATCACAGACCAGCTCAGCCAATGAGCAAGAAACACAAGCATTGAAGCCAGAAGCATCCCCACCAATTCCTGTGGCTGCAACAGAGAACCTCAGGAAGTAAGACAGCATTGTTCTGCTGATGCTCTCACCTGAGGTCTGCCCTCATGTCCAGGTGACACAGCTGCCCTTGATGACCAGAAGCCATTCACCTGGTCCGTGTGTAACAGCTTGCAGTGAGGACCTCTGTCCAGGCATGCAAGCCCACCTCCTTTTGAGAATTACTGTCAGTCCCTCAGCTAGATGAGGGAGGCCTCTGCAGATGTCTCAGCATTTCAGCAATTTAAAAATGCAAAACTCTTCATGATGAATGAACTCTAGATAGAAGTGAATCCCATGTGGAGTCTGATGTCTCAGAGCAGTGCTGAGATGGGCCAATGCTCACCCGTCCTGCTTGTCTCTCTGGACATGGCTCGACCTCTGCAGAGGTCGCCTGCTGTGCTGTTGTCTGTTACGCAAGCCCTGACTTTGACGGAACCAAAGGTTGGGGCCTTGATTTCACCTGAGATGCCTTCTTAGTTTTAGAAAATAACTTTTGTGTAAGTAAAATGGACTTATTCATTTTTACATACACACACTAAAGACCCTCATGTTCTGTTGTGAATTTGTGGAGAATGATGTGCAATTCAGGAAGATGTCAGAACCCTGCCTTTTCTTAATTATATTTATTTATTTATTTATTTATTTATTTATTTATTTATTTTTGAGAGGGAGCCTCACTCTGTCCCCCAGGCTGGAGTTCAGTGGTATGATGTCGGCTCACTGCAAGCTCCGCCTCCTGGGTTCAAGTGACTCTCCTGCCTCAATCTCCTGAATAGCTGGGATTACAGGTGTGTGACACCACGCCTGGCTTATTTTATTTTATTTTATTTATTTGTAGAGACAGATTTTTGCCATGTTGACCAGGCTTGTCTCCAACTCCCGACCTCAAGTGATCTGCCCACCTTGGCCTCCCAAAGTGTTGGGATTATAGGCATGAGACACTATGCCCGGCCAACTAATGCATTTTATTTGGTAGTGTTCAGTGTTCAATTTCCCCATTCCCCTTTTCTCATTCCCAAAACCATATTCCCCTCTCCAGTGGCAACCACTGTATTGTATGTATCAGCTTCCTTCTCCAAATTTATTTCTATTTATCTCTTTGGACTTAGACAACCTTACAGAACCATGTGGCTTGTGGGTGAGAATTATTTTCCCAACATTAATGCCGCTATCCTGAATGTGCAGTTCTGAACCTTGTCCTTTTCACAGATGCATCTTGGAGAGCCGTGCACGGTGGTACACACAGGGCTCCTGGTCTTTTGTACCATCCTTGGCTTCTCCTGGAGTATCTGCCTTTTTTCTTTGTATAAACATCAACACAGATCATAAAATCTCCAGTTGTGGCAATACTCTAAGTTTCAAGCTTAGTGAGCATTTAGTCCTAGGTACTAGGATGGATTTTGTTTTTGTTAATGCAGACATGGCCTCTGTTTATGGCTTCAACCACAGGCTGCCATGCCAGCTAGAGATGAGATTAGCAAGATTTTGATGCAGCCAACATTGTCTTCTCCACATAACTATTACAACAGTCTTCAGAGCCATCTCCTGTGCACAATGGCAGCTCTTAAGGAAAAACTCATTGCACCAGTTGTGAAAGAGGCAACTGTCCCAGACAATAAGACCGCTGTAGTGAGTGTTGGACAAATGGGTGTGGTGTGTGCTATCAGCATCTGGGAAAGTCTTTGGTTGGTGAACTTGCTCTTGTGGATTTTTTGAAATATAAACTGAAAGGAGACATGATGGATCGATCTGCAGATGGGAGCATATTTCCTCAGACACCTAAAATTATGGCAGATAAAGATTATTCTATGACTGCCAATTATAAGATTGTAGTGGTAACTGCAGGAGTTCATCAGCAAGGTGGGGAGAGTCGTCTCAATCTGGTGCAGAGAAATGTTAATGCCTTCAAATCTGTTGTTTCTCAGATCATCAAGTACAGTTCTAATTGCATCATAATTGTGGTTTCTAACCCAGTGGTCATTCTTACACACGTTACCTGGAAACTAAGTGGATTACCCAAGCACCTTGTGATTGGAAGTGGGTATAATTTGGATTCCGCTAGATTTTGCTACCTTGTGGCTGAAAAACTTGGCATTCATCTCAGCAGCTGCCGTGGATGGATTTTGGGAGAACATAGTAATTCAAGCATTGTTGTTCGGAGTGGTGTGAACATGGCAGGTGTTTCTCTCCAGAAATTGAATCCAGAAATGGGAACCAACAATGATCATGAAACTTGGAAGGAAGTTGCATAAGACGGTGGTTGAAAGTGCCTATGAGGTCAACAAGCCAACAGGATACCAACTGGGCTACTAGATTAAATGTAGCTGATCTTGTTGAATCCATGCTGAAAAATCTATCCCGGATTCACCCAGAATGAACAATGATGAAGAGGATTAAGGGGATGAAGGGCATTGAGAATGAAGTCTTCCAGAGCCTTCCATGTATCCTCAATACTCGGGAATTAACCAGCATTATCAATTAGAAGCTAAAAGATGATGAGTTTGCTCAGCTCAAGAAAAGTGCAGATACCCTGTGGGACATCCAAAAGGACCTAAAAGATCTGTGATTACTGAGCTGTGTAGGCTGTAGAAATTTTAAAACTACAATGAGATTAACCCTGAGCCTTTAGTTTTCGTCCATGTACATGGATCACAATTTTCTTTTGTTCTCTTCAGTATGTGTATTTGGGCTCACAGAATCAAAGCCCATGCTTGGATTTATGCAAGGACTCATAATTAAATTAACTATTATAGTATGCTTCTAAAAAAAAAAGAAGAAAGAATTTGTGTGAGACTAATGAAGGGTTTTGCT
>NW_012120833.1:131710-132240 GCF_000951035.1 Colobus angolensis palliatus
GATGGATCGATCTGCAGATGGGAGCATATTTCCTCAGACACCTAAAATTATGGCAGATAAAGATTATTCTATGACTGCCAATTATAAGATTGTAGCGGTAACTGCAGGAGTTCATCAGCAAGGTGGGGAAAGTCGTCTCAATCTGGTGCAGAGAAATGTTAATGCCTTCAAATCTGTTGTTTCTCAGATCATCAAGCACAGTTCTAATTGCATCATAATTGTGATTTCTAACCCAGTGGTCATTCTTACATACGTTACCTGGAAACTAAGTGGATTACCCAAGCATCTCGTGATTGGAAGTGGGTATAATTTGGATTCCGCTAGATTTTGCTACCTTGTAGCTGAAAAACTTGGCATTCATCTCAGCAGCTGCCGTGGATGGATTTTGGGAGAACATAGTAATTCAAGCATTGTTGTTTGGAGTGGTGTGAACACGGCAGGTGTTTCTCTCCAGAAATTGAATCCAGAAATGGGAACCAACAATGATCATGAAACTTGGAAGGAAGTTGCATAAGACGGTGGTTGAAAGT
>NW_012120833.1:137350-140338 GCF_000951035.1 Colobus angolensis palliatus
TCTGCTGCACTGGGAGCTCCAGTGTGCTGCTGTGGCTGACCCAAGTCACCAATTGAGAATTATTACAAATTGCACAGTCCATGGCTCTTCTATAAAATCAGAGAGCAAAATAATTGTAGAAAATCTTCCATTGTCAAATCATCTAGTAGGCTGGGCGCAGTGGCTCATGCCTGTAATCCCAGCACTTTGGGAAGCTGAGGAGGGCAGATCACTTGAGGTCAGGAGCTCGAGACCAGCCAGGTCAACATGGTGAAACCCCCCTCTCTACTGAAAATACAAAAATTAGTCAGGCATGGTGGTGTGCACCTGTAATCCCAGCTACTCAGGAGGCTGAGGTAGGAGAATTGCTTGAACCCAGGAGGCAGAGGTTGCAGAGAGCCAAGATCACGCCACCACACTCCAGCCTGGTCAACAGAGTGAGACTCTGTCTCAAAAAAAAAAAAAAAAAAGTCATCTACAGATACTCAGGATCATTTGTGTCTGCTTCTAGTCATGGTTATTAGTATTTTCTTAGATTCTGTCTTGTATTCTTGCCCTGTGCTTGGATTTGATATGATCATATTCCCTCAGTGCTTGCCCCATTTTACAGATGAGTAACGAGCCTAAGGTCACACAGTGCTGCAAGACTGTCCTGGGGCTGGAGCCCAGACCTGTGCTGGCTCGGGGCACACACTCCTAACTAGGGGTCAGTGGGCACAGTTGTTCTGAACAGCTGTGGTATTTTCCTTCATGTTCCGTGATAGCATAAGCATTTTCTTTTCTTAATTCAACTCATGAGCATTTTGATTGGCTGCCAAGACCTATGCATGTCACTGTGACCACTCACCTGTGATCAATGTGCAGGCTGTTTCCTGTGAGGAGGTTTGGAAGCTCACCCACATAGGAGGAGGCCCAGGCTTGCAGGGATAAAAAGGAAGCGAGCTTCTGCAGCAAAGCTTTCCTGTTTACAAGGCCCCCTACCTTGCCCTGGAGTGCTTCTTTGAGCATGCTGAAAATTTATCCAACACCCAAATTCCTGCACTTTTGTGTGGCTTGTGGTCTACAAACTATTTTTACCTTCTTGAATATCTGGGAATTTTTTGTTTTTTTTGATGGAGTCTCTCTCTGTTGCTCAGGCTGGAGTGCAATGGTGTGATCTCGGCTCACTGCAACTTCTACTTCCCAGGTTCAAGCAATTCTCCTGCCTCAGCCTCCCAAATAGCTAGGATTACCAGCGCAGGCCACCATGCCCTGCTAATTTTTGTATTTTTAGTAGAGACAGGGTTTCACCATGTTGGCCATGCTGGTCTTGAACTTCTGGCCTCAAGTGATCTGCCCACCTTGGCCTCCCGAAAGCGCTGGGATTACAGACATAAGCCACCATGCCTGGCTATCTGGGCTTTTCTTGGTGAGACCTGGTAATTATTAGATTGCCTCTTCAGCACGTATGTTTCATAGTGACTTCTCCTCTGTAAGAAGCAAACTTTGAGGGTAGTGTTCTTTCTTTTTTCCAGTGTGTTCCTTTTCTTGCCACGTGTTCTCCTGCACAGACGGTGCCCCCTAGGTGTGCCCAGTGCCTCCTGAGCAGTCCAAGGGGCTTCATGGCAGGGACATGTAGCGGGGGCGTAGGAACAGCCTACAGAGGCCACGCCAATGTGGGAAGGTGTGGGAATGCAGGCTCATCTTCCATTGGATCAGCCCTCAGTGACTGTGAGGTGCAATAACCAATAACCACGCCCAGCTGCTCTCAGAAACAGTCCCTGTGCTGTGGCATGCGACCCCGCCACCAGCCTTAGGAGGCCTCTCCTCCTGGGAACAGGGGGTGTCAGGATGGTGCAGCTGCTGCTCTGAATGGTGTGGGACTCCAGAAGCCCCCAGGCAGAAGCTCGCTCACTGAAGTCTGGGGGTCCTGGGCTCCCTGCCTCCTGGGCTGAGCGTCTGGCTAGTGGGGAGAAGTCAATGCTCCTGAGCTCAGTGGTGTCTGAAAGCCACTGTGCTGCACCGCTGTCTACATGCCTGTCCAGCTGTGCATTCTATGGTGCCCCGCATAGGGGGACCTGCCATTGGCTGAGCTGCCACCTTTCCTCTCCACCACCTACTGCCATGCACGTACCCCTCCCTGGCACTGCCCTGAGCCTTCCTGGGCAAACATATCTGTGTCCAGACAGCTCTGCCTCCAGCCTGGGCGGGGCACAGGGAGCGCTGTCCCTAGCAGGTGGAAGGAGTGTGAATCAGTATAATGGGGCCAGTGGCCTCCCTGGCCTGGTAGAATGTGGACAGTTTGTTTTCAGGTCCCAAAGCCCACCGTGGTGAAGAAGGGATGGCAGCAGGCATCCATGGTCATCTGACTGCAAGCTCTTTCTGCACGATCTGCCTGAAGGAAAAGCCACCCAGCCTGGATCTCAGGTCTGTGTTCGAGGCAAGGCAGATCTCAGAGGTCCTGGGGAGAGCTGGAAGCTTGAGGGGAGGTGTGGGTCAGGGTAAGGGAATGGTCAGGGGGGTCAACTTCCCCGGGTTATATGAGGAGTTGGGTTCTGTTTGCTACTCACTGAGACCTCATTGTCCCTGGTAGGACAAGGGCAGTGACAACACCTACTGAAGAGAGCCATGCAGGGAGAAGACTGTGGGCCACGACAGGCAGCCCAGCACCCGGCAGGGGCTGCTCGGGACCCTTCAGCTCTGAGTCAGGCAGCACAGCCTGGGCTGCTGCAGGAACAAGCAACTCAAATGGAAGCAGAAGGCATCTCTCTCCTTCCACAGTCTGCCAGGGGCAGGCCCCTGCTGGCACAGTCACATCCATGAGTGTGGGGAGAGCACTGGGCAGCAGGTGGTTTGGGGTCAGCAAGGATTTGCTTCCTGTTCTGCACCTGGCACTGCAGTGAGTCAGGACTGAAAAGTGCACGTGCAAGTGTCAGCCACTTTTGAAAAATGAACTATCAGCTATCGGAGTGAACTGCGGCATTCACAGGACGGGATACTATCCAGCACCCAGAGTCACGCATTCAGACA
>NW_012120833.1:140388-143222 GCF_000951035.1 Colobus angolensis palliatus
TGCCCCACATGGGGGGAACTGCCATTGGCTGAGCTGCCACCTTTCCCCTCCACCACCTACTGCCATGCACGTACCCCTCCCTGGCACTGCCCTGAGCCTTCCTGGGCAAACATATCTGTGTCCAGACAGCTCTGCCTCCAGCCTGGGCGGGGCACAGGGAGCGCTGTCCCTGGCAGCTAGAAGGAGTGTGAATGAGTATAATGGGGCTGGTGGCCTCCCTGGCCTGGTAGAATGTGGACAGTTTGTTTTCAGGTCCCAAAGCCCACCATGGTGAAGAGGGGATGGCAGCAGGCATCCTTGGTCATCTGACTGCAAGCTCTTTCTGCACAATCTGCCTGAAGGAAAAGCCACCCAGCCTGGATCTCAGGTCTGTGTTCGAGGCAAGGCAGATCTCAGGGCTCCTGGGGAGAGGTGGAAGCTTGAGGGGAGGCTTGGGTCAGGGTAAGCGGATGCTCAGGGGGGTCAATTTCCCTGAGTTATATGACGAGTTAGGTTCTGTTTGCTACTCACTGAGACCTCATTGTCCCTGGTCGGACAAGGGCAGTGACAACACCTACTGAAGAGAGCCATGCAGGGAGAAGACTGTGGGCCACGACAGGCAGCCCAGCACCCAGCAGGGGCTGCTCGGGACCCCTCAGCTCTGAGTCAGGCAGCACAGCCTGGGCTGCTGCGGGAACAAGCAACTTAAATGGAAGCACAAAGCATCTCTCTCCTTCCACAGTCTGCCAGGGGCAGGCCCCTGCTGGCACAGTCACATCCATGAGTGTGGGGCGAGCATCGGGTAGCAGGTGGTTTGGGGTCAGCAAGGATTTGCTTCCTGTTCTGCACCTGGCACTGCAGTGAGTCAGGACTGAAAAGTGCATATGTGAGCGTCAGCCAGTTTTGAAAAATGAACTATCGGCTATTGGAGTGAACTGCGGCATTCACAGGACGGGATACTATCCAGCACCCAGAGTCATGCATTCAGACACGCAGCAGAGGTGCCATGCAGTGCGGGTGCCCTGATCCAGGTTACAGGAAGCATCATAGCAGCTAAGCCAGGCCCCTAGGCAGAAGACTCCCTGAACGGGGGCCGGGCTATCACTGGCAGCGCTGGTGACATCTCCAGTTACTTTGCTACAGTCCAGCTGTGCACATGGGGTTGGTGCTGTGGTGCACACACATGGTCGTGCCTGTGTGATTTGCCTTCCCACAGTGGTGGCATGAAGTGCCAGCTGGGTCCTAACTCCAGCTACTCAGTGCTGGCATCTGATCCCCAGATCAGAGCCACCCTGAGAAGTGGAGGGCACAGCCTCTTCTTGCAGTAAAGGACACCAAACACCACTATGACGCAGCCCACTCAGCAGGGCCCCAAGGCCTTCTATGTCCACCAGCAGCCTGTCCCTGTCCCAGCCCAGGGGGCCTGGCCCTGAACAGCTTGACATGAGGAGGGAGAAGAATTATAGGAGTGACTCCTATGTTGAAATAAGCACAGTTTTATCTCTGAGAAACTGCAAGATCTTCAGAAACTGATGTGACCAGAAGCCTAGAAGACAAATGGACTAGGGACCTTGAGGCACGTTCCTGGGGTACTTACTGCCCTCACCAAGTTAGAAATAAAATTTGGAGAGAATACTTGGAGCAAAATATCTTCTCCCAGATGTCGGTGTCATCACCTTATGACATGAATTGGTGATGAGCCATCTAGAGATTTGGGCACTTCGCTGAGTCAGGAAGGAAATGGAGCATGGTTTATTTGGGGTGGGCATTTATTATTATGGGATGTGGACTTCAGTAATAACCCTGAGGGCTGTGGGCAGCTCTGAGCAGAACAAGGTGCAGCCATGGTGGAAAGCAGGCCTTGTGGTTTGGAGGCTGCAGAGGACTTCATACCAGTCGGGGAAAGTGCTCTGCCCATGTCCGGGGAGCCGGGTGAGTCGAGAAGCTTGGGGCAGGAGTAGATAGATCCACCCTGGTGTGCCGGTCCTGCGTACACTTTAGTGCTCTAAGCACACTGTGGGTGGAGGAAGGTTAGGATGCTCATAACCCCTGTATCCCCTCCTCAATGCCAATGGCCACTCTCACTGTCTCACCACTCCAGTGATGAGATATTCAGCTTTCTTCCTCCACCATCCTAGAGATCTTGACCTTTCCAGCACTTTTATGAGCCTGTGTGCACTGATCTTGACTCTATTCACAGCACAGCAAGATCCAAAGCTGCTGCAGGATGATCCTTGGAAGTTTTTTTTTTGCCTGATAATGACCCTGATCCTGCTTCTGTTATTCTTGGTGTCGTCCTGGTTCAAGGTAAGGTGGCCAGACCTGTGGGAATGGGTGATGGGAAGACACCTGGCCCCTCCTAATCCTGCCATCCTCAGAGGAGGGCCTGTCAGTGATGAGCAGGAAGGGATGGTTGGGCTGTCTTAGGACATAAGGATTTTAGGAAGAAACTGTTCTCCCCAACCTAACCAGGAGATATTAGAGGTAGGAAAATAACGCAGTAGCTTAAAGATCTGATGTGTATTATTTTGTGCTCCCATCCCCCCAGTCTTGCAGTTTATGTACAAGATGCAGCAGGAACTAAAGCAACCGGATGCCCAGTGTGAGTGTGAATTGAAATGGTGGGCCTCCCGACCTCCTGCCCCTTCCCCTCTCCAGGTCTTGACCATTTTTCTTCCATAGGTCGCTTAGCTCTACAGGGTCTGGCAGATGCTGGATGTATGTGAGATACTTTTGGGGGAGAAATGTTCTGGCAGATGGTAAGGGGGCACAAGGCAGGGCTGAGTGGTGAGGTGTGAGAATTGGGAAAGGATAAGATGTCTGTCTTCACAGCATTGACAATAGTAGGTTTGCTG
>NW_012120833.1:143272-145104 GCF_000951035.1 Colobus angolensis palliatus
TAACCAGGAGATATTAGAGGTAGGAAAATAACGCAGTAGCTTAAAGATCTGATGTGTATTATTTTGTGCTCCCATCCCCCCAGTCTTGCAGTTTATGTACAAGATGCAGCAGGAACTAAAGCAACCGGATGCCCAGTGTGAGTGTGAATTGAAATGGTGGGCCTCCCGACCTCCTGCCCCTTCCCCTCTCCAGGTCTTGACCATTTTTCTTCCATAGGTCGCTTAGCTCTACAGGGTCTGGCAGATGCTGGATGTATGTGAGATACTTTTGGGGGAGAAATGTTCTGGCAGATGGTAAGGGGGCACAAGGCAGGGCTGAGTGGTGAGGCATGAGAATTGGGAAAGGATAGGATGTCTGTCTTCACAGCATTGACAATAGTGGGTTTGCTGCCTGTAAATCTATGAGGGTTATTTTAACCAAGCCCCCACTTGCAGTTGATGCTGACATCAAGTTTGAGTCATTCTGCCTCACAATATTCTGCCTTGGTCATGTCCACTCAGAATGTATGCCCAGGGAGTTCATGTGCTCCCCATGTCAATGTGTGAAGGATGCAGTTGGTGGGTCAGGTTGAATCATCCCGCTTTGTTGGAGGCTCAGTTTGGTGGCTGGTGCAGCTCCCAGCCCCAGAAGAACTGACCTGCCTTCCTCTGCAGCATCCTCCTGCGAGCCCTGCCCGACAGCCTGGGTGACATTTGAGGGCTCCTGTTACAACTTTTCCACAAACACACACACACCTGGTTCCAAGCCAAGGATCACTGTGCTGAGGAGGGAGCTCACCTGGCCATCACCAACAGCCAAGCAGAGCAAGTGGGAAGAGAGAAGGGGCATTTTAGGGAACTTTCAAGGCATTGCAAGCTCCTGTTCCTGACCCTTGTAGAAATGAGTGCAAATTCTTCATTCTACTCCTTGTAATTTACATTGACTTCAGGACATAGAGTGGTCACTATTCACTGGTGCCTGGCTTCTGAGCAATTATTCACACTGCCCTCTGTCTAGAATGCCCTTTCTCCTTTAATCTGCATGGATGATTCCTACTACTTCATGAACAGCTCAAACATCATCCATTAATATCCTTCCCTTGATCTCCTTAACTCTGGACTCTACTTACAGATATGGCACCATTACCCCACACCATGAGGAATCCCCCAGGCAAGGACTGAAGTTTACTTGCTTTTGAGTCCATAGTGCCTGGCACTGGGCTGGACATACAGCAGGACTGCACCTTTGTCAGTGGAATCCATTTGATTGCCAGCACTATTGCTTCTGAGCGGAGCCCAAATTCCTCGCCCTGTCTTCCATTTCCTTGAATGATACTCCTCACTACCACTCATCCATAGCATGCTCTTATTCCCTCACTGAACCACCAGAAATATCTGGAAGGCAGCTGCCTTTGGTATCCCCATTTTACAGATGAAGAACCTGAGGATCACAGGGGCCATGATTTACTGAGCACATATTCCATGGTCAGGTTGGAAACAAGATCGATCCAGAGCTTTCATCCGGTGTATGCAACGGCTACACTGGACAATGCTCCCTGCCTGTGGGAACATCTAGGTCTGGTCTCATATGTCTTGACTCAACCTGCCTTCTTTCCGTTTAGAATTTCTTGAGTCTAGCTAAAGATGTTACCTACCGAATTGACCCTAGGAAAGGATACTCAAAAGGCATCTACAAGTAGTAAGATGGCTCAGCCCTCACCTTCATGTGAGTATCCCTGTGGGGACTCAGAGCCCCTCAGGCCCAATCAGATTCCCTCTGGAGCTGGAGAGATGTTGTCCATTAGATGGTTTCTCCACTGTCTCTATTCTTCTTTTTTTCTTCTTCTTTTGGC
>NW_012120834.1:0-1199 GCF_000951035.1 Colobus angolensis palliatus
CTTGAACCCAGGAGGCAGAGAGGCCGCAGTTAGCTGAGATTGTGCCAGATTGTGCCACTGCCCCCCAGCCTGAGCGACAGAGTGAGATCCTGCCTAAAAAAAAAAAAAAAAAAAAAAAAAAAAAAAGAGGGCTGGGCACAGTGGCTCACGCCTGTAATTCTCACAGTTCAGGATGCTGAAGCTGATGGATCACTTAAGGCCAGGAGTTCGAGACCAGCCTGGCCAACATGGTAAAACCCCATCTCTACTAAAAATACAACAATTACCAGGGCATGATGGGCACATGCCTGTAGTTCCAGCTACTCAGAAGGCTGAGGCACAAGAATCGCTTGAACCCGGGAGGCAGAGGTTGCAGTGAGCTTAGATCCCAGCAGTGCACTGAAGCCTGGGTGACAGAGTAACACTCTGTCTCAAAAAAAAAAAAAAAAGTAAACCAAGGCACAATAATATTTTAAAGGGCTTATTTGTGCAAACAGCAATTCATGAATTGGGCTGCTCTAAACCGGAAGTGTTTCCAGGGCTCTGTTGGAGAAGCTTGGAAGAGTGAATGCAGAAATAATGCAAAGAAAATAATTGATTACAGTTATAAAGTGGCTTTATTTGGTCTATCCTGTGGGAAAATCCCGAGTTATTTAATTATAAGTCTGTTGACTGCATCTGAATGGTTGAGCTGAAGTTTTGTTTTTCTTTAATACAGGCATTTAGAAGCAATAGCTTAAGTGAAGTTTCACTTACGTTTGCAAATCAAGCAAGGTTAAGATCACTTAGGAAGACTGACCGACTTTGTCTCTTCAGGAATTCTTCAGCCCTGGTTTCCATTTTAATTTAGTTTAACAGGCAAAGCCCTCATTAAAATTTTTGAACAATTATTTGTAGAGAGCCTTTCTCTCACTTAATTTTGACCATCCTGCTGCCTTAAGAGCAAGCATGAACTTGGCTCCTGTACTCTGCTACCACCCAGTGAGCATCTGCTGATCCTGCAGAGGGTGGCCCAGCATATTCCATCCCTGTGCATTTAACTCCCAAAATAATGGCTGCAGTCTAGACCTCTCTACTATTCAGTGGCATATACAAAACTCCTATATTCAGGCTGGGCACGGTGGCTCACATCTCTAATCCCAGCACCTTGGGAGGCTGAGGCAGGTGGATCACCTGAGGTCAGGAGTTCGAAACCAGCCTGGCCAACATGGCAAAATCTC
>NW_012120835.1:0-2222 GCF_000951035.1 Colobus angolensis palliatus
TCTCGATCTCCTGACCTCGTGATCCGCCCGTCTCGGCCTCCCAAAGTGCTGGGATTACAGGCTTGAGCCACCGTGCCCGGCCGATTTCTTTTTTTTTAATATTTTGTAGAGACAGGGTCTCAATATGTTGCCGAGGCTGATCTTAAACGCCTGACCTCAAGCGATCCTCCCACCTAAGCCTCATGAAGTGTGAGCCTCCACACCTGGCCTAGACTTAAAGAATAAATAATGAGTTGCTCTGTGCAAGAGGTTGACACACGATGTGGAAAAGTGTTCCAAGCAGAGGAAGCTGCAAGCGCAAATCCCTACAGAGCAAAATACATGGTCTTTGGGGTAACTGGAAGTCCATTATGGCTATTTTACAGAAAGGGAAGTGAGAAGAAAGTAGGTAGTGTTAGATAACTTGGACTTCATCCTGACAGTATTAACTTGCCAAAGAAGAGTTAGGAGGAGACAGATGTGATCAAATGTGTTTTACTGGCAGCAGCATGAGGAGTTCACTAGGGGCAGGATGGGGACAGAAATTGAAGGAGAGAGTCAATGGTGGCCTTCTCTGGGCTAGTGGCAAAGGAAATGGAGAGAAGCGGACTGATTTGAGTGATACTTAGTAATATCTAAGAAAGAAAAAGTTGTTAGAATTTTGAATATTTTGCAAACAATCAAACACACACTTAAGAGAGGTTACACAAAAGGGGTATTCACTTTGGGAATGGCAAAAATGGAGAGATGCAATATAAAGAAACAGAGACTAAGTTGATTTATTTTTGTGTGGTCTGGAATATTTAGTTAAAGTGTCTACATCAACCAAACCTAAATACAAGGAGTTGTTCTGTGCAAGAGGGTGCACAGAGCACTGTATGAGGGTACCCATTATCAAAACCCATCATGTTTTTATTAGCCATTAATTTTCTCCTATTTCTTATGTTACTCATCCTGATAATCCACTGCATCTATTTAAAATAAATGGAAAAGCCCTTTTTACTTTTTATTTGTGGGTCTAGTGCCCCGGCACTTTCAAGGAGGCTTTCCCAAGTCAGGTGGTGAATGAAGAATAACTATAAAAGTGATACCACCACGGGGCGCGATGGCTCATGCCTGTAATCCTAGCACTTGGGAGGCCGAGGTGGGTGGATTGCCTGAGGCCAGGAGTTTGAGACCAGTCTGGCCAACATGGTGAAACCCCGTCTCTATTAAAAATACAAAAAAAAAAAAGAAAAAAATAGCCAGGTAGCATATGTCTGTAATCCCAGCTACTCCGGAGAGTGAGACAGGGAAATTGTTTGAACCAGGGAGGTGGAGGTTGCAGTGAGCTGAGATCGCGCCACTGCACTCCAGCCTGGGTGACTGAGTGAGACTCCATCTCAAAAAAAAAAAAAAAAAAAAAGAGAATAGTATTGAAACAGTGAATTTTGATAGCAGCATGTCTGCGTTCAATAATTAGCTACATCTTGCTAATCTGTATAATATTCATACCATAGGGCTTAGTTAATTGTAAATACTCAACAAATTTTTATTTTTAACCTCATCATGTTTATATAGTATTTATTATGAAAATAACAATATAGTAGTTATTTCAAAAGTAATTGATTAATTTACACAATAATCATCTTTACTGTCAAAAGGGTTAAAATCTATTAAATTATAAATGATAAATTTAACTATTATCTATAATCAACAGCATCTTTTAGTATTTAGAAATTATTTCTCTACTTAATATCAGGATCTCTCATGTCCTGAAGATTATTATCATTATTATTTTTTTTTACCTACGGAGTTTTGCTCCATCACCCAGACTGGAGTGCAGTTATCCAATCATAGCTCACTGCAGCCTCAAACCCCTGGAGGGATCCTTTTGCCTCAGCCTCCTAAGTAGCTAGGACTAAAGGCATGCACTACTATACCTGGCTGATTTTTTTTTTTTTTTTTTTGAGGCGGAGTCTCGCTCTGTCGCCCCGACTGGAGTGCAGTGGCCAGATCTCAGCTCACTGCAACCTCCGCCTCCTGGGTTCAAGCGATTCTCCTGCCTCAGCCTCCCAAGTAGCTAGGACTAAAGGCATGCACTACTATACCTTGTTAATTTTTGTATTTTTTGTTGAGACGGGGTTTCACCATGTTGGTCAGGCTGGTCTCAAGCTCCTGACCTCGTGATCCATCCTCAGCCTCCCAGAGTGCTGGGATTATAGGTGTGAGCCACCACGCCCAACTATTTTTTTTTTTTTTTT
>NW_012120836.1:0-1847 GCF_000951035.1 Colobus angolensis palliatus
ACTTCCAGACAGAATTATATCGTATTTCCACTGATTCCCTTTGTACTTGCACATTTCATCATGTGTGTTCTAACAGGGCAGGAGCCATCCATTCATCTCTGTATCCCAGCAATAAATAATGTTTGGCATATACTAGGTGGTTAATGACCAATATGAACCACTAAAAGAATATAAACACAATTGCTTTCCCCACCTACACTACTTCTGCTCCATATGTTCTGGTCAAAGGCAATGGATTCGGTATGAATAAGCCTTTGTTATTCACCCTGAAGTTACCTGAAAACAAAAATCCATGGTTCTCTTTATGAGTACTCCAACAAAATGGGAAATACATGACAGGTGTACAACAGAAGGAACAGGAAAGAAAAGGTTTCTGCCTGAGCAGAGGTCAAAGGGCTGTCCAGGCAGAAATGTAGGGCAAGAAACAAGCAGAAATGCAGGGCAAGGGCCGGGCGTGGTGGCTCACACCTGTAATCCCAGCAATTTGGGAGGCCAAGGTGGGTGGATCAGCTGAGGTCAGGAGTTCAACACCAGCCTGGCCAACATGGTGAAACCCCCATCTCTACTAAAAAATATAAAAAATTAGCTGAATGGGCCGGGCGCGGTGGCTCAAGCCTGTAATCCCAGCACTTTGGGAGGCCGAGACGGGCGGATCACGAGGTCAGGAGATCGAGACCATCCTGGCTAACACGGTGAAACCCCGTCTCTACTAAAAATACAAAAAAATTAGCCGGGCATGGTGGCGGGTGCCTGTAGTCCCAGCTACTCGGGAGGCTGAGGCAGGAGAATGGCGTGAACCCAGGAGGCGGAGCTTGCAGTGAGCCGAGATCGTGCCACTGCACTCCAGCCTGGGCGACTGAGCGAGACTCTGTCTCCAAAAAAACAAAACAAAACAAAACAAATAAAAAAAAAAAAACACCAATTGACCTTAGATGGATGGGTTTATTTCTTGACTCTTGATTTTATTCCATCGCTCTATGTCTATTCTTATACTAATGCCACAGTTTTGATTTGTATTCCCTGATAACTAATAATGTTGAGCTTTTTTTTTTCATATGCTAGCTGGTCATCTGTATATCTTCTTTGGAAAAATGTCTATTCAAATCCTTTGCCCATTTTTAAGTTGGGCTGTTAGTCTTTTTGCTAAGACTCTCACATCCAGAATATATAAAGAACACTTACACTCAACAACAAAAAGACTTAACAACCCAGAATGAGATGTCACCTCACTCCTACTAGGATGAATATAATCAAAACAAAACAAATGTTGGTGCAGATGTAGAGAAATTGAAACCCCTGTGCATGCTGGTGGCAATGTAAAATGGTTCAGCTGCTGTGGAGAAGTTTGGTGGATTCTCAAAGAATTACCATACGACCCAGCAATTCCATTGTGAGGTATATACGCAAAAGAACTGAAAACATATTCAATGTTCACAGCAGCACTATTCACAATAACGAAAAGGTGGAAACAACCCAAATGTCCATCAACTGATGAAAAGATAGACAAAATATGGTATATCCATACAACAGATGATTCGGCCATAAAAAAAAGGAATGAGGTACTGATATATGCTACAAGTTGAAAAAACCTTGAAAACATTATGCCAAGGGAAACAGACACAGAAGGTCACATGTTGCATCATTCCATTTATATAAAATATCCAGAATAAATAGGCAAATCCATACAGAAAGTAGATTAGTGGTTGCCAGAGGCTGGCGGAAGGGGAGTGGAAAGTGACCACTTACTTAATGGGTACAGGTTTCCTTTTGGGAAACATATGAGGTTACAGTTGTACAACACTGTGAATGTACTAAATGTGACTATGCTGTATATCTTAAATTGGTTA
>NW_012120837.1:0-1814 GCF_000951035.1 Colobus angolensis palliatus
TCAGCCCAGAAATGTGGCTGATCATACACAAGCTGGAGCTGGATACCAACCAGTAACCAAGATGAGAAGCTATGTACCCCAAAGCCTTTTTGGTAAGTACCCCAGGCCCCATTAGCCCCTATCCACCATTCCAGGCTGGAGATACCTTCTCTGCATACTTTTCCCGCTTCCGCTTGCGCTCTTTCACTCGGTTGGTTTCCTCCTGTTGCCGTTTCTCTTCCTGCCGCAGCCTCACTATCAAGAAGATAAATGAAGACCTGATGAAGTACCTGTGGTAATCATAATCCTCACTTTCTTAAAATTAAGGTGGCCATATCCCCTGATGTTTATTTTCCAAGGTATCACTTCTATCTGTTTAAGGCAGATAACCAGTGGTTTTCTAACTTGGATTCTCAACTTTGGGTTTAAGTCACACTCTATTTAAGTATTATGGGCTGGCTCAGTGTGGTGACTCACGTCTGTAATCCTAGCACTTTGGGAGGCTGGGGCGGGGTGACTGCTCAAGCCCAGTTTGAGACCAGCCTGGCCAACATGGTAAAACCCCGTCTCTATAAAAATACAAAAATTAGCCAGGCACAGTGGTATGTGTGTGGGTCCCAGCTACCCCAGAGGCTGAGTCGGGAGGATTGCCTGAGCCCAGGAAGTGGAGGTTGTGGTGAGCCACGATTGCGCCACTGCACTCCAGCCTGGGCAACACATGAAACTCTGTCTCAAAAAAAAAAAATTACTATAGGCCTTTCCTCACATTATTCTTTTTCCCGTTTTCATTTTAGCCTTTTAATATCTCTGCTTTGCACAGATTGAGCATGGCTGTAGAGTTCTGAAAGGTTTCAGAAGGTGCTGGCAAATGTGAACTTATTTTCTGCTGTAATGCTGTGGAAGGCTTCAAAGTCTCACAGGATTAATCTGAAACCCAATGCTCTCAAAAGTCAGAAAACACATGGGAGGGTTTGTATGGTTAGAGCTGCGTGCTTCTCCAACTTTTCCATAAAAACATTCTTCTGGGCAGAAGAGCAAATTCATTACTGCTAAGAAGTCAGGTGCCTTTCTTGTGCAAGCTACATTATTTGAAGCCACATTTACCTTTAAAATACACACAAATTTTGCCCTCTACTCCACAACGCACTCTTTTTTTTTCGGGATGGAATCTTGCTCTTGTTGCCCAGGCTGGAGTGCAATGGCACGATCTTGGCTCAGTGCAACCTCCGCCTCCCAGCTTCAAGAGATTCTCCTGCCTCAGCCTCCCGAGTAGCTGGGATTACAGGTACCCACCACCACGCCTGGTTAATGTTTGTATTTTTAGTAGAGACGGGGTTTCACCAGGTTGGCCAGGCTAGTCTTGGAACTCCTGACCTCGTGATCCACCCGCCTCAGCCTCCCAAAGTGCTGGGATTACAGGCTTGAGCCACCACACCCGGCCTCTGTTTTTCTTTTTAAGAAAAAATTTTAAGACAGTTCAAATCCTTGTTGTGAACTGGAGAAAAAGAGATGAACGGACATTTCTTATTCTTGTTTCTTATTTCTTATTTCTAAGCCGGGTGTTTATTTTTCTAGTGACAGATGACACTGAGTGGTACACAAGCAGAATTCTGGTAGGTTATGGATCTCATGACCTCTTAGGCCCTTTCTAAGATTCTACGGAGCCTAATAATATAAGTAAGTAATGCCGATCTTAGTCACATTTTAGCCTTACATGCTTTGTAATAGCCTTGACAAATGGTTTCCATAATTAAACTGTGACCACCACTGTAAGTGTGAGTTTGTGTGGGGAGTACAGATCTACCAAGGCCACATTTCTCCTGAGCAAAACATGA
>NW_012120838.1:0-1021 GCF_000951035.1 Colobus angolensis palliatus
GCCTGCGCCGGCCCCCGCCCCCAGGACAAACCCCTGCAGTGATTTGGAGAGTAACTCTGTGCCATTAGTTGCCCAAGAAAATGAGTAGACCGTGCATAGGATCTTTCTGGAAGCAGCGCTTCTCAACCAGGGCGATTTTGTTCCCCCAGATGTGGCAGTGTCTGCAGACATTTTTGGGTGCCTCATCGGGGTGTGTTTGTGTGCATGTTACTGCGCATCTAGTGGTTAGAGGCCAGAGATGCTCGTGAACATCCTACAATGAACAGGAAAGCACGTACAGAAAATTATCCAAGCCAAAATGTCAGTAAGTGTGGGGTTGAGAAACCTGCTCTTGAAGGCTACCTAAACTTTGAACAAAGGTTGCCTTTGAAAAGGAGGACCCAGGTAATGGATAGGAAGGAATTTTACCTTTTCTTTGTATACTGTTTGCACTATTTAATTTTTGTAACCGTGCACGTATTCAAAAAAATTAACTCAGAAAAAAAGGAAGAAGAGGAGGAAGAATCTCTTGGGCACTTTAATTAGGATAGAGTTTATCTTTTTGTGGGGCATGGATCCCTTGGAGAATCTGGAGGAAGCTGGGGACCCTCTGTCCGTTAAAAATAACCCCCTTCAAAAAGTTGGGAAAAATCAAGAACAGCTGAAATGCATCCGTGGCTCACAGATTAAGAGGACAAGGCACCAGGTTCTAATGGTTTGATTTAAATTAGGCCCAAAGGAAGTCCCTACAGCTTTCCATTTGGGAACCCACTTTTTTTTTTTCTGTTTTTTTTGAGACAGGGTCTTGACCTGTTGCCCAGGCTACAGTGTAGTGTTGCCCTCCCGGCCCGCTGCAGCCTCAAACTGCCTGGCTCAAGCCTTCCACTTCCCTCAGCATCCCGCCTAGCTGGGACTACACGCAAGCACCACCACACTCAGCTAATTTTTTAAATTTTTTGGTAGAGACAAGGTCTCCCTGTATTGCCCAGTCCGGTCTCAAACTCCTGGGCTCAAGTGATCCTCCCAATTGAGAATAATAATT
>NW_012120839.1:0-1476 GCF_000951035.1 Colobus angolensis palliatus
TCTGTTTTTCTTATATTTATTATTTTCTACACTTTTAGTTATTTTATCATTCAATTATTTTTCTTTTCTTTTTCTTTTTCTTTTTTTTTTTTTTTGAGATGGAGTCTCGCTCTGTCACCCAGGCTGGAGTGCAGTGGTGCGATCTCGGCTCACTGCAACCCCCGCCTCCTCCCAGGTTCACGCCATTCTCCTGCCTCAGCCTCCCAAGTAGCTGGGACTACAGGCGCCCACCACCTCGCCCGGCTAGTTTTTTGATTTTTTTTAGTAGAGACGGGATTTCACGGTATTAGCCAGGATGGTCTCGATCTCCTGACCTCGTGATCCACCCGCCTCAGCCTCCCAAAGTGCTGGGATTACAGGCGGGAGCCACCGCGCCCAGCAATTCTATTATTTTTCTATTCTGAGACTCTGAGTCACTAAAGGCTTAGGACTGATATTTTCAGTTTTTAAAATCACTATCAAAGTTTCATTATTATTATTATTACTTGCCTGATACAGCTACTCATCCCCCTGTCTATGTAATACTTATTTTTGTGTGTGTTTTTAATAGGGTTGATCTTTTTAAAGACCACTGGACATAGACTCAGATTTGAGTTCATGTCTGGTCTTTTCTGTAATCTTGGCCTAATCAGCTGATCTCTCTGATCTCAGTTTCTCCATTTGCAAAGTGGAGATAAAAATACCTGACTTAGTGATTTATAGTGATATAGAGGGCTTACTTTAAGAATGAACTATTTTATTTTGAAAGATCATTTTATTTGGTATTCTGTTCAAAATGGTGACTGGAATTGAGATTATATTAAAAATCTCTGATCTTTCTCATCACATTTTAGAACACATGGAAATAACTTAAATTGTCTCACCATACAATTTTTAAAAATCCGTTAATTGAAGTATGTTAAAGACATTGGAACTAGAATATTTATTCTAGGAAATATTATCCTAGGGGGCAATACTCTAACAATAACAACAACAATAGATAATATTTATCGAACAGACATTACATGAAAATCACTGTTTTAAGTGCTTTATAAGTATTAACTCACTTAATCCTCACAAGAAACCTACGGAGAAAATATTAAATGATAAAACAGGAATATAAGTTGAATGTTTAAGACAGATACTGCCAGTGCTATCTGTTCAAATTCAGCCCACATTTAATGCCAGAAGGCGAATTTTTCTCCAACATATGTTTATTTCATCTCTTTGTCCTTTTTTTTTTTTTTTTCGAGATGGAGTCTCACTCTGTCACCCAGGCTGGAGTGCAGTGGCGTGATCTCGGCTCACCACGACCTCCGCCTCCCAGGTTCAAGCTATTCTCCTGCCTCAGCCTCCCGAGTAGCTGGGATTACAGGCATGCACCACCACACTTGGCTAATTTTGTATTTTTCGTAGAGATGCGGTTTCACTATTTTGGTCAGGCTGGTGTCAAACTCCTGACCTCGTGATTCCTCTGCCTTGGCCTCCCAAAGTGTT
>NW_012120840.1:0-1055 GCF_000951035.1 Colobus angolensis palliatus
CTCTCTGGGCCCACTGCAAGCTCCGCCTCCCGGGTTCAGGCCACTATCCTGGCTCAGCCTCCCGAGTAGCTGGGACTACAGGCGCCCGCCACCTCGCTCGGCTAGTTTCTGTATTTTAGTGGAGATGGGGTTTCACTGTGTTAGCCAGGATGGTCTCCATCTCCCGACCTCGTGATCTGCCCACCTCAGCCTCCCAAAGTGCTGGGATTACAGGTGTGAGCCACCACACCCCGCCAAAATCTTATTTCCGAATTACGTCATTCCCATCAAGTGTTCAGGGAAGATAAAAGGTCTGGAATCCTATTGGATTTTTTATTAGGAATATTTTTAATCCATAAGTCAATTTGTAAAATAAATTTTAAATACATTCTATTTTTAGATTTATTTTTAGTTCTGCAGTGTTTTGATGTTATGGTAAATGTTGTCTTAAAGGTAGTGTTTATTTGATTCTTTAATTTTTTTAATCTAAAAAACTTGCTAAACTCAACAAATTAAATGTTGTTGTTGTTAAACAATGACTTTTATTGACGCGGCAGTGCGCAGCAGCAGATGTGCTGCGTCTTGCAGAGCAGGGCTACCCCGAAGGCTGTGTGACCAGAGTAGCACCTCAGAGGCAGTTTTATAGTCATATTTATACCTACTTTTAATTATATGCAAATTTTTTAAAATTATACTTCAAGCTCTGGGGTACACACGCTGAATGTGCAGGTTTGTTACATAGGTATACATGTGCCATGGTGGTTTGCTGCACCCACCAACCTCTCATCTACATTAGGTATTTCTCCTAATGCTATCCCTCCCCTAACCCCCTAGCCCCTGACAGGCCCCAGTGTGTGATGTTCCCCTAGCTGTGCCCATGTGTTCTCATTGTTCGGTTCCCACTTATGAGTGAGAACATGCTGTGTTTAGTTTTCTGTTCTTGTTTGCTGAGAATGATGGTTTCCAGCTTCATCCATGTCCCTGCAAAGGACATGAACTCATCCTTCTTTTATGGCTGCATGGTATTCCATGGTGTATCTGTGCCATATTTTCTTTATCCAGTCTATCATTGATGG
>NW_012120841.1:0-1326 GCF_000951035.1 Colobus angolensis palliatus
GGTGCCTGTAATCCCAGCTACTTAGGAGTGGGAGGCAGGAGAATCGCTTGAACCCTGGAGGTGGAGGCTGCAGTGAGCCAAGACTGCACCACTGCACTGCAGCCTGGGCGACAGAGTGAGACTCCGTTTCAAAAGAAAACAAAAACCAAAAACCAAAAACAAAAAACACTGGCCTAGTTACGTGGGGGATGTATAAAGAAGTGTAGTACAAAACCCTTGGCTTCATGGTGCTTACTGTTTTTTAAGGGCCATTGGAATTTTGTTTCCTTAGCCTTTTTTTTTTTTTTTGGTGTTGACTAGTTTTGTTGTCTTTTTTTTTTTCTGAGTGAAAAACTAACTCATACACATAGTAAAAAATCCAAACAGTTTAACATGGTTTTATGTGGTTTTGAAAAGTGTGTAAAAATTTTAGTTCAGGGTAAACCAAACTAAAATGTAAAAGCTTTAGAGGGGCACTTTAAAAACTGCATTTGTTGGTGAATACTTTTAAGTGGAAAATTCTTTTCTAGATGAGAATGTTGAAAGCTCAGATTCGTGGGGTTATGAGCTCAAGTTGCACATGCTGTTTGCTGAAGATGGGGTACCCTTCTTCTCTCTCAGGTACATGGAGAGGATCTTTCTGGCAAGGCCTCAGCAGCTTTGAGATCTGGGAGGACCCCGAGTCATTTATGTTGGGTTTGGGGTATGACTCTGATCTGTTTGGGGATGAAGAAACAAAACACTCAGAAAGTCAAAGGGAACCAAGGACACACTCATAGGCTCTGCTTCTCTAGCTTAGTTTTCTCCTCTGAAAATGTGGGTATTGCATGGGATCAATCTCTTGGGGTCACAGTCACAGTTCTGTCTGTGACTATGTAATTGAAGACATCTGATTTACAACCTAGTGTTTGTATTAGGGTATCAGGAAATGTGACAAGACTTGTTAGGTGTGGATTTCCGGCACTGAGGCCAAAACTGGGCACCTTCACTTTTGTGCTTTTGCTTGAGACCAATTGATTGATCTGTCTACCTTCTGTCTTTTTGCCGTAAGAATGGCTCTTTGTAATTTCACATTGAAAAAGTATCATCAAAATAAATCATCAGTACAATACCTAAGATTATCATAATAATTAGACTGGTGGTAGAGACTGCTGGTAGGATGCCAGAACATTAACCTGAACAGTAAAAGATTCATTCTGTTGGCCAGGCACGGTGTCTCAGGCCTGTAATCCCAGCACTTTGGGAGGCCGAGGCGGTCGGATCATGAGGTCAGGAGATCGAGACCATCCTGGCCAACATAGTGAAACCCCGTCTCTACTGAAAATACAAAAAAAAGAAAAGAAAAAT
>NW_012120842.1:0-1122 GCF_000951035.1 Colobus angolensis palliatus
AAAAAAAAAAAAACTCTAAATAGGTTAACAGTGAGGCCAACTAAATCTGAGATTGAAAGTTCTGCCTAAGGTTTACACTCCCCGGACCGCGGCCACACCACTGGCCCCACAGCTTTGCATACCTCAGTACCCTGCTCCGCGCTCCAAAGTCGGAGTAAACCCGCAGCACCAGCGGCTGCGGCAGCGCTTGCGCAGGCGCTGATGTCCCGACCCAGAAGACTCAGCCGCGCCCCACGAGGCCGCCCCGCCAGCTCTAAGGCCCCGCCCTGCCTTCTGCTGTTGCCGTAGCAACCCAGAAAGCGCTATGGCTGCCGCCGGCCGGGGAAAAGGGTATTGGACACTGACGGCGGCAGCCCTTGCCAAGTCACCGTCACTTTCGCCACAGCTAGCAGCTCCCATCCGAGGGAGGCCTAAGAAGTGTCTGGTCTATCCGCCTGCCCCGAAGAACTCCCACCTGTCTCGTTCCGTTCTGCGTTGGCTTCAGGGTCTGGATCTCAGCTTCTTCCCCAGGAACATCAACAGGTGCTTGAGTAAGCCAGGCCTAAGCCCCTTCGGTGGGCGCCCCGCCTGCTTTCCGCCACCTGCCAGACCTCAGATTGCCTACCCTGGCCTGGCTTATGTTTCAAATCAAGACCCCTCACCCACGCATACACACGAAAATACTATTAGGGAGCAAGACTTTAACAAAATATCAAGAAACATTTTGTTTACTCAATCAAGCAATCATTAAATTGTAGACAATATAGAATGCTTTGGTGACTACAAAAAAATATTAAAATAGTCAAAGCTTTTTCTTTAGTGACATTGGGCATTAATACTGGTAAGGGTGGCCAGGCACAGTTCCTCATGACTGTAATCCCAGCACTTTGGGAGCCGAGGGAGGCGGATCACCTGAGGTCAGGAGTTTAGTAACAGCTTGGCCAACATGCTGAAACCTGATCTCTACTAAAAATACAAAAATTAGCCGGGCGTGGTGGTGGGCGCCTGTAATCCCAGCTACTGGGGAGGCTGAGGCAGGAGAGTTCTTGAACCCGGGAGGCAGAGTTTGTAGTGAGCTGAGATTACGCCGCTGCACTCCAGCCTCGGTGGCAGGGTAAGACTCTGTCTCAAAAAAAAAAAAAA
>NW_012120843.1:0-1060 GCF_000951035.1 Colobus angolensis palliatus
TCAGCCCAAAATCTCCTTAAGCTGATAAGCAACTTCAGCAAAGTCTCAGGATACAAAATCAATGTGCAAAAATCACAAGCATTCCTATACACCAAGAACAGACAAACAGAGAGCCAAATCATGAGTGAACTCCCATTCACAATTGCTACAAAGAGAATAAAATACCTGGGAATCCAACTTACAAGGGATATGAAGGACCTCTTCAAGGAGAACTACAAACCACTGCTCAATGGGATAAAGGAGGACACAAACCAATGGAAGAACATTCCATGCTCATGGACAGGAAGAATCAATATCATGAAAATGGCCATACTGCCGAAGGTAATTTATTGATTCAATGCCATATGCATCAAGCTACCAATGACTTTCTTCACGGAATTGGAAAAAACTACTTTAAAGTTCATATGGAACCAAAAAAGTGCCTGCATTGCCAGCACAATCCTAAGCAAAAAGAACAGAGCTGGAGGCATCATGCTACCTGACTTCAAAGTGTACTACAAGGCTACAGTAACCAAAACAGCATGGTACTCATACCAAAACAGAGAGATAGACCAATGGAACAGAACAGAGGCCTCAGAAATAACACTACACATCTACAACCATCTGATCTTTGACAAACCTAACAAAAATAAGAAACAGAGAAAGGATTCCCTATTTAATAAGTGGTGCTGGGGAAACTGGCTAGCCATATGCAGAAAGCTGAAACTGGATCCCTTCCTTCCACCTCATGCAAAAATTAATTCCAGATGGATTAAAGACTTAAATGTTAGATCTAAAACCATAAAAATTCTAGAAGAAAACCTAGGCAATATCCTTTGGGACGTAAGCATGGACAAGAACTTCATGACTAAAACACAAAAGCAATGGCAACAAAAGCCAAAATAGACAAAAGGGATGTAATTAAACTAAAGAGCTTCTGCATGGCAAAAGAAACTACCATCAGAGTGAACAGGCAACCTACAGAATGGGAGAAAATGGTTGCAATCTACCCATCTGACAAAGGGCTAATCTCCAGAATCTACAAAGAACTTAAACAGATTAAAAAAAAAAAAAAAAAAAA
>NW_012120844.1:0-1841 GCF_000951035.1 Colobus angolensis palliatus
GCCTCCCAAAGTGCTGGGATTACAGGCTTGAGCCACCGCGCCCGGCCTAAGTGCTTTGTTTTTAAACATAGACTCTTCCTCATGAATTGTAACATTAGCTTCTTCAGTGTTGTAAAAAATCCTCTTGAATTTTTATTGGAATTGCATCTGGATTAATTTTGGAAGAATTGACATCTTTAGGATTCCATAACGATTATGTTGTTATTTTTAGTAATGTTGCCTTTAAAATTATGTTTTCTGAGTTGTTGTTGCTGGTATATAGGAATGCAATCTTTTTTTGTGTATCAATTCTGCATTCAGAAAACTTGTTGCACTGTTTTATTAACCTTGTCTATAGATTATAGACAAGGTTATATATATATAGGTCTATAACCTCCAAGAGAGGTAGCAAAGTGTGATAGTAAACAGCCAGACAGCCCCTTCTACTTTCTTTAACTTTATTCTGCTGCCCTTTATCTAACATCTTAAACTAAATACTTAGCTCATTAAGTAGTCTTTATTCCTTTTCAATGCCAGCATCTGAAAAAAATCAATGCCTCTCTAATTACTTGATCTAGTGTGTTGAGGGACCCAATGCCCCCACCATATTCAATAATGAGCTAGAAGGACTCACAGAACTTAGACAAGCTGTTCTATTCATGGTTATGGTTTATTACGATGAAAGGCTGTAGAATACATTCGGAAGAAAAAAGGCACATAGGGCAGAGTCCAGGCAGAACCAGGCACAGCTTCCAGTTATCCTCTCCCTGTGGAGTTATATGAACCAAACTTAATTCTCCCAGCAATGATGTGTGACAATATGGACAAAGAATTGTCAACCAGGGATGCTCACACAAACTTTTGTGTCCAAGATCAGCTACATAGGCATGAAGCCCCCACACTATTGACCCTAAATACTCAGTCTCCAACCCATTCCTCCCTAGGAAGTCAAACTCATACAATATGACCCACGGCTCCAGGCAAGCAAAACCAGGTGCTCACCATAAATTACATTATTAACACAAACTGTGGCATTGCCCAAGGCCTGAGGTATACAAAGACACTCGTATCAGGCAGGATATTTCAAGAGCTAATAGTTGGTCAAGAGTCAGTCTTTTCTTGGAGGCATGCAATCCCATAGTTGGTGAGTCAACCCTTTACTATTCACTTATATATTTATGAGTTCAATTTGTAGTTCTATTGTTAATTTTATTTATTTTGAAGTCTTTTATAGATATACTTTATACATATTTTTTACCTTTTAAAAAATATAAATGATAGATACTATATATTATACACCTCCTACACATTGCTTTTGTCACTTGAAATTGTTCCATATTTGTTTAAAAAAAAGTTTTTTATTCTTTTGGATGACTGCATTTTATTTACCAATTTTCTATTGATAGATATTAGGATTTTTTGGTCCAATTTTTTGCTATTCAAAATGAGATTAATAACTCGTGTGTGTGTGTGTGTGTGTGTGTGTGTAATTTTACTTATGTTCTAATATGTTTGTAAGATATATTCCCAAAGTAAAATTATTGGATTAAATAATATGCTCAGATGCTATATTCATCTATAATATTAATAGATCTTGCATTTCAGTAAACTGTTGCCCAGAAAGATTTCACCAACTTCTATTCACTAGCAACCTAAGAAAGTACCTGCTTCCCCATACTCTTGCCAACTGACTGTATTTTAAAATATTTTTATAATACCTGGTGTACTGGTGTACTCCAGTACTATAATACTGGTATACTCCAGTACTACAGGAATAATATATTTGTAGCTTTTATTTTTATTCTATTCATCATGAGTAAGGTTGAGCATCTTTTCACGTTTGATTACCTTTTTTTTTTTTT
>NW_012120844.1:6951-21482 GCF_000951035.1 Colobus angolensis palliatus
TGCCTTAATGACACTTTTTTTGATGTGGAGAGGTAGGCGATAAAGGCCAGCGTTGACCTCTTTGAGGTGGAATATTTTGGTTGAGGTGTAACAAACATACAGAAAAGTGCACAAATCACAAGTATAAAGTTCAATGAGCATTCATAGTGTGAATATACAGTACAGTGTGTACTCAGTACTCGTAACCAGTACTTAGACCAAAGAGCAAAACATTACCAGTACCTAGAAGCCTCCTTCCAGTTACCGCCCTCCTGAGGCTAACCACTGCCTGACTGACTTCTGATTTCTTTTTTTTTTTTTTTTTTTTGAGACAGAGTCTCGCTCTGTCGCCCAGGCTGGAGTGCAGTGGCCGGATCTCAGCTCACTGCAAGCTCCGCCTCCCAGGCTTACGCCATTCTCCTGCCTCAGCCTCCCGAGTAGCTGGAACTACAGGCACCCGCCACCTCGCCCGGCTAGTTTTTTGTATTTTTCAGTAGAGACGGGGTTTCACCGTGTTAGCCAGGATGGTCTCGATCTCCTGACCTCGTGATCCGCCCGTCTCGGCCTCCCAAAGTGCTGGGATTACAGGCTTGAGCCACCGCGCCCGGCCTGACTTCTGATTTCTAATAGGATAATTCATCATGCCAGTTTGGAAATATAGGAGTTGAATTATTCAGTATACTCTTCTGTACCTTCTTTCACTCAATATTACGCTCATGAGATTCATCCACTTTGATGCATATAGTTGTAGTTCGTTCAAACTCATTGCTGTAGAGTTTCCCACTGTATAAATGGAACACATTGGATTTATTCATTCTACTATTAATGAACATTTGGGAATTATTGATTTTTTGCAATTAAGAATAGTGCTTGTTTGAACATTTATACATACCGTTTCATGAGCTTGTGTTCCTGCTTCTATTGGATGTAGAGTTAGGAGTGGAATTACTGGACCAGAGGGTATACATATGTTCAAACTAAATAACAAACAGTTCTTCCAAAGTGATCGTGCCAGTGTCAGAGTTTCCAGTACTCTACATCCCGGCTCACACTTGGTATTTGTAGCAGAAGCTGTTGGTGGCTATCCATTTGCACTCAAGCTTCCCTATTTCAGTCCACACCTGCACCTTAAACTCTGCCTAAGGGTTTCCCTGGCCATCAGAACCTTTTAGGTCCTCACTTAAAACAGGCCAGAAGGGAAGAGGATTAATAAGTCCTGAGCAGAGATCTCAACCAATGACTGATGTGCCGTGGTTTATGCATACCCTAGCTCCCTTGACCTTGGGACAGGAAGACGCTGAAGCACATGCTCTACACTTGCTGTCAGAGCTCCCAGTGGGAGTAAGCTCCTGCTGGCACTGGTGATGACATGCTTGATAATATGGCCTGTATCTGTTGCCTTCCCCTCCCTGTCTGGTTTCCACTTCCCTACGGGTATTTTAAATCCTTGTCTCACAGAGTCCACTTCTGTGGGAACCCAAACTAAGGACAATCTATTTTTCTTTATTTTGGCTGTGGTGGAGCCAGGAGTGATTAGAGGGAGAATATGTCTTAAAATGCTCCTAATGAGGGAAGGTGATAATGCAAGAACAGTTGAGAAAAACTGACTTAGATATATGATTCATATCAAATTTTTTTGTGTGTATAGTGTAAGGGAGGGGTCCGGTTTCTTTATTTCTTTTCTATTTTGCATATATTTATCCAATTGTAAAAGCACCATCTATTGGAAAGACTTTTTCCCCCTTGAACTAATTGCCTTAACACCATTTCACTAATAATAGACTATGTATATATATAGGCATATATATATAATATATATGTATAGTCTGGTCTCTGTTCTGTTGGCTTCTTTTTCAATTATTATGCTAATACCATACCATATGGATTACTATACCTCTATAGTAAATTTTTTTGAGGGTCTCACTCTGTCACCCAACAAATTTGAGTCTTCCAACCCATAAACATGGCATATTTTTTCATTTATATGCGTTTATGATTTTTTAATAAATAGGTCTATGTATTTGATGTTATTGCAAATGGTATTTTTATTTCATTTCTCAATTTTCTCTTGCTAGTATATAGAAATACAGTTGATATATATACATATATATGGTCATCATTCTGGTTTCTATTCTGTTCTATTGGCCTCTTTGTCTACTATTATGCTAGTATCATACATATAGATTACTATACCTCTATAGTAATATCACTGATCTTTACAGAAAGGCAAATCAAAACCATAATGAGATATCATCTCATGCCAGTCAGAATGGCAATTATTAGAAAGTTCAGAAACAACAGATACTGGCAAGGTTGTGGAGAAAAAGGAACACTTTTACACTGTTGATGGGAATGTAAATTAGTTCAACCATTGTGGAAGACAGTATGGCAATTCCTCAAAGAGCTAGAGGCAGATATACCATTTGATGCAGCAATCCCATTACTGGGTATATACCCAAAGGAATATAAATCATTCTGTTATAAATATACATGCACCTGTATGTTTATTGCAGCACTATTCACAATAACAAACACATGGAATCAACCCGAATGCCTATCAATGATGGACTGGATAAAGACAATGTGGTACATATACACCATGGAATAGCATGCAGTCATAAAAAGGAATGAGATCATGTCCTTTGTAGGGACACAGATGGAGCTGGAAGCTGTTATCTTCAGCAAACTAACACAGGAACAGAAAACAAATCACTGCATTTCTCACGTATAAGTGGGTGCTGAATGAGATCACGTGGACACGTGTAATGGAACTAAACACACTGAGGCCCATTGCGGGGAGGGCCTGATAGGTGGAGGGAGAGCACCAGGAAGAATAGCCATGGATGCTGGGCTTAATACCAAGGTGATGGGTTGATCTGTGCAGCAAACCACCATGGCACACATTTATCTATGTAACGAACCTGCACATCCTGCACATGTACCCCGGAACTTAAAAAACAGTTGAAGGATACAAAAACAAAAACAAAAATGAGGCCGGACACAGGGGCTCACGCCTGTAATCCCAGCACTTTGGGAGGCCCAGGCGGACAGTTCACGAGGTCAGGAATTCGAGACCAGCCTGACCAACATGGTGAAACCCCATCTCTACTAAAAATACAAAAATTAGCTAGGCGTGGTGGGGGGCACCTATAATCCCAGCTACTCAGGAAGCTGAGACAGGAGAATCCCTTGAAATCGGGAGGTGGAGGTTGCAGTGAGCCGAGAGCACGCCATTACACTCCAACCTGGGCGACAGTGGGAGACTCCATCTCAAAACAAAACAAGACAAAAAACAAAAATAAAAAATCCTCTATAAATATTTGTCAAATTGGTAGGATTGTTAGCATAATTTTCAAAAATTTTATTCATATTATTCTATAGCATATCTAAATAACATTCGTGTTAACAAATATCAGGTTCTTTGATTTAAAAGTGGTGAAAGACAAGCTAATCATAAGTTTTTTATACACCCATGTATTTTCCAATAGCATGACACGGTCCAGATATTTAGAAATAGTCTATTTGGGAAAGAAAGAACTTGCTGAACTCCAGAAAATATAAAGTAGATACAATTCAAGGTTTTTAAACCTTGGAAAAGGAAGGGTAATTTTCTTTCTTTTTTTTTTCTTTTTTCAGATGGAGTCTCACTCTGTCGCCCAGGCTGGGGTGCAGTGGCACGATCTTGGCTCACTGCAAGCTCCGCCTCCCGGGTTCACACCACTCTCCTGCCTCAGCCTCCTGAGTAGCTGGACCACATGCGCCCACCAGAACTCCTGGTTAATTTTTTGTATTTTTAGTAGAGACGGGGTTTCACCGTGTTAGCCAGGATAGTCTTGATCTCCTGACCTCGTGATCCGCCCGCCTCAGCCTCCCAAAGTGATAGGATTAAAGGCGTGAGCCGCAGGTAGGATAATTTTCCATAAGTAAGTTTTTCACAACTGTGTTTCTTATATTCATACACAAGTATCTTAATTGGTGTATTACCAATTTGCTTCGCTAGATGGAGATATGAGGCACAAGAACTACAAATTCCCTCAAAAAGGAAGTGTAACTCTTGATATTTTGAAAAACATAATTTATTTATAGAAGAGAAACTACAGCTTGTAAGACGTCATCTTAAGGGAGACGATCTTCCATGTAACAAATTTTTGGCCCCAGGGAAAATGTTTGCTGGGACTGATGGTTAGTTTTTTACTAGTTAATATTTCATCAGTGTTACTGAGGAGACTTCTTGATTTATTCACCCACTTACATGTTTTTGGTTTTGTTTTTGTTTTTGAGATGGAGTCTCGCTCTGTTGCTCAGGCTGGAGTGCAGTGGCGCAATCTCGGCTCACTGCAAGCTCCGCCTCCCGGATTCACGCCATTCTCCTGTCTCAGCCTCCAATACAGGCGCTCTCCACCACGCCCGGCTGAGGGTTTTTATTTTTAGTAGAGACAGGGTTTCACAGTGTTAGCCAAGATGGTCTGGATCTTCTGACCTCGTGATCCGACCGCCTCGGCCTCCCAAAGTGCTGGGATTACAGGTGTGAGCCACAGCGCCCAGCCTATATGTTCATTTTTTTATTCATTGACCAAACACTTAATTTGCCCCACACTGTTAGTCATTGGGATACAAAAATAAGGAGGACACAATTCCCACTCCTCCAGAAGCTCACAGCCTCCAGACGAGTAGTGGAGAGAAGTATGTAAACTATTAATTAGAATACATTCAGGGCAGAATTATAGCATGGGTTAACCCAAGATTTGCTGGCTGCACCAGGAGAGAAACGGCTGGCTCTTATTCAGTAAGAGAACGTGCTTGGGATGAGTTTCAAGGGATTAATAATTCAGAGGCAGTCTCAAATGAGAATAAGACTATAGCAATAGTCCAGACAACACTTGGTGAGGGAGTTCACTTGAAGGAAACAAAAACAAAAATAAGGCCAGGCGCCGTGGCTCACACCTGTTATCCCAGCACTTTGGAAGGCCGAGGCAGGAGGTCCACAAGGTCAGAGGCTTGAGACCATCCTGACCAACATGGTGAAACCCTGTCTCTACTAAAAATACAAAAATTAGCTGGGCGTGGTAGCACTCACCTGTAATCCCAGCTACTCAGGAGCCTGAGGCAGAAGAATCTCTTGAACCCAGGAGGTGGAGGTTACAGTGAGCCGAGATCAGGTGGGTACCTGTGGGGATAGAAAGGAGGAGGTAAGTGCACAAGATGTAGAGAAGGTAGAATACGTTAGACATAAATACTCAATAATTGTTGGGATCAAAAGGGAGGAGGACATTTTCTAGATAGTTTGAAACAAGCACTGTGGAGGTCAGGATAAAAATTCAACATCACTAGGAGAAATTGAATTTTTTTTTTTTTTTTTGAGACAGAGTCTCGCTCTGTCGCCCAGGCTGCAGTGCAATGGCGCAATCTCCACTCACTGCAACCTCGGCCTCCTGGGTTCAAGTAATTCTCCTGCCTCAGCCTCCCGAGTAGCAGGAACTAAAGGTGCGCATGCCTGGCTAATTTTTGTATTTTTAGTAAAGATGGCAGTTTCACCATGTTGGCCAGGCTGATCTTGAACTCCTGATCTCGTGATCCTCCTGACTTGCCCTCCCAAAGCGCTGCGACCACAGGCGTGAGCCAATGCACCTGGCCTTCCAATTACTTTTCAACCTGTAAACTGCTCTACTCTACAGAATCCATGTGTGTATTTCGTTCTTTGGAATCCGCCATGCCATTTACCCTACACATCATACTTTCTATGATTGCAGCACACACTTTACACCTATCCGAGACTCACTGACTCGAGAGACTCACTTGAGTCAAGAGTGACTCAAGACTCACTGACTCAACTGTCTACCACCAGAGCTGACCAATGCATGACAGCCTTTTGTGGGTGAATTTCTTTTAAATTCAGCTCCACTGTGTAGGCAGTCACCCCTCTAATCCCACCTATGGCCCACTTTCTGGATCTCTCCATCACATCTTTCCTTTCAGCCATCATGCTAGTCTTTCCAGAAGTCTAGTCCAGGAGACACAGTTGCAGGCCTAAGGAAGAGCAGCATCCAATGAGGTGGCGTGCTTGTATTTGTGTTTTAGCACCAACCTCATATGTTGATAGAGCTCAGAAGTGTGAGAGACAAGTCCATGTTCCATTAGCTCCATTCTTTGCCCAGGGCTTCACTGCTCCTTGTCAGCTGCTATCTCCTCTATGTTGCAAATAGGATTCTCTCCTCCCTTGTGTCAATCTGGTAGGCTCTCAAACTCAGGAAATTCGAGTCCTTTAAGAAGTTGCTTACTAGGAACTAAGGGTGACAAATACACTAACAAGAGCAGCAGCTCTCCCAGGACAGGCTCCTTTTTATACACTCCATTAGAAAAGGATGCAAGGCTCATGTTGTTGCATGTATTCAAGGTTCTCTTGCTTTGTTGACTAATAGTACACTGTACTGTATAGCACACTTTGTTTATCCATTCTTCTGCTGCCAGAATTTGGATTGTTTACAACTTGGGGCTGTTAGGAATAAAGTCCTATGAATATTTAAGTACAAGTCTTTCTGTGGACATATGCTTTTATTTCTCTTGGGTAAATACCTAACAGTGGAGTTTTTTGTTTGTTTGTTTTGAGACAGAGTCTCTCTCTGTCGCCCAGGTTGGAGTGTAGTGGCACGATCTCGGCTCACTGCAAGCTCCCCCTCCCGGGTTCACACCACTCTCCTGCCTCAACCTCCAGAGTAACTGGGACTACAGGCACTTGCCACCACACCCAGCTAATTTCTTTTGTATTTTTAGTACAGATGGGGTTTCACCATGTTAGCCAGGATGGCCTCGATCTCCTGACATCGTGTTCAGCCTGTCTTGGCCTCCCAAAGTGCTGGGATTACAAGCGTGAGCCAACGCCTCCCTACCTGGCCGAAAATAATTTTAATAAGGCATCTCTATTCATATCTTAAATTGCAAACTGCCTTCTCACTCCCTTTTCTTGAGATCTCACCTCATTCTCTGTATACTCTGGCATGTAAACGTATTCTTCCTGCCAAATGAGTCAGTCTCGGTCTAGATTTGTACTGACATGTAAATTTCCTATAAAAATAAGAAACTAGTACATTATCTCTCTCTCTTTCCCCCTTTCCTCTATCTCTGTCTTACACACATACCATGCACATACATGCACACATACTGACAAGTATATAGAAAAAGTATAGTGTCACCTTTACAGAAAATATATGGAATTACTATTCATAAAGCAGAAAAAACAATCTTGTGCTCATAACATACCCCAGGAAACCGTACAGTTGTTACTCTCCAGTGTTCTTAGATTCTGAAATGGAAGATAGGACTTACTGCAGATATTTCATACTCATCTATTTGGAATAGTTTTTCTAGGTTTTTTGTGTGTGTGTGAAGTCCTATTATTTATGCAAAGATTGGAAATCTAGAGGGTTTTCTTTGTTTGTTTCCAGTCTTTCTCTTAATTTCTGTGAATTTAACTCTGTTCTCATCTAACATCCATGTGTTTAATTTTATTCATCCCTAACACAGGGCGTATAATAATACACACCCAGTGAGTGCGTGAGATTCATCGAGAAGGACATTTGCCATGACCCCATAAACCAGCCCAGACAGCTGACGGAGGCAACTTGAGGTGGGGAGAGAGAGAGAAGAAAAGTTGAAGTCACAGAGAGCACTTTCTCTACAGGCAGAGTCAAGAAGAACCAGAAAAATTTGAACTTCAAAAATTCTGGACTTGCTTTTAAAGGCTTTCTGTTTTTTATTTGCATAGTGATGAAGAAAAAAGAATTTGGGTGTGTATATTTGAGTTCCAGCTAGGGATTCTCCCAGTCTCCCTATCCATGTCATCATCTGTATCCTCATCACCTCTGTTTACATCCATACCCTTGTCTACACTTTAATCCACTTCCATATCTTCTCATCTTCCTCATATCTGGATCATCCTGGTGGTACAAATAGGGTGGACAGAGGAGCACTGGAAGTAACATAAATAATGTTTGACGACTAGAACAAACTCAACAAGTATGAACTCCACCTGTCTTTGCAGTATATTTTTGAAAAACTTTGTAAAGGGTTCCAGTCTAAATTGTTTCAGATGTAATGTGAGCCAATGGAAGCAGCACAAGAGGTTTACATCAGAAGGTCTTGGTTCATAGAGTTCCTTGGAAAAGTGCTTGTTTCTAGGACTGGGTTGGGGAAAATCTAATTGAGCATGAAAATCTTGTGATGTCAGAAAATAAGGAAGGACTCAAAACAACAACAACTCTACCCCCCAATGACAGGATCAAAAGGATATAAGAGCCCACCTAAAGGGTTTCCAATGGCCAAAGTTGGAAGAATTTGACCAAGAAAATAATGATAGTATTTGATTCTAAACTAGTGGAATGAATAAATATCCATCAGTCCAAACATATCAATATAAATAAATAAGTGAATGAATAAATACATAAATTAATACTTCTGTCTTTCAGGAGAACTGTAATTAATAAATGCAGGAGAAATGAGGAAAATACAAAGCCATTGTTCAGTAGACAACACAATAATACTTGTTGCAGGCAAGGTCTACTGGTAGTCCAAAATCACTGGGTGAAAGCTTGAGGTAAAAGAGGATATTAGCATAGTCTCAGTGTATCTCCTCCAAGGTACCTGTTAATCACAAAGGAAAACATAGTAGGTTTACAGTGGAGAGACCTGACAGATGCCATCTTTTTTTTTTTTTTTTTTGAGACATAGTCTCTTTCCATCGCCCAGGCTGGCGTGCAGTGGCACCATTTTGCCACACTAAAATCTCTGCCTCCTGGTTTCAAGCGATTCTTCTGCCTCAGCCTCCTGAGTAGCTGTGATTACAGGCATGCACCACCGCGTCCAGCTAATTATTTTGTATTTTTAATAGATTTTGGGTTCACCATGTTGGTCAGGCTGGTCTTGAACTCCTGATCTCAGGTGATCCACCCACCCCAGCCTCCCAAAGTGCTGACCCTGACTCTTCAAAAGGGTCAGGGTCATGGAAGGCAGAGTGTGAGACAATCTCTCAGATTGGAGAAGACTGACAAGTGGTACCTAAATGCAATATGGGATTCTGAATCAGATCCAACAGAAAAAGAAAAAAAAAAGACACAAGGGAGAAAACTCATAAAATTCAAATTAGGTCTGTAATTTAATAGTATTGTACCAGTGTGAATTAAGTTAATTTTCTGGTTTTGGTCATTTAACTACGGCTGGGTAATTATTAACATTAGGGAAAGCTGGGTGAAGGTTATACATAAACTCTCTGCACTATTTTTGTAACTTTTCCATAGTCTAACGTTATTTAAAATTTAAAATTTTATTTTTGAAGACCTTGGTTCGAGTCTGAGCTCTAGCACTTATTACCTCTGTAACCTTTCTGGGGCTCAGTTTTCTTCCTAAACAGTGAGTTAGGATGGATGACCCTTCGGCCCCTTCTGGAGAGCTATGGAGAGGTTCTCTTACCCACAATATTTGCCTTCCTTTACTTCAGCAAGCTACACAGTCACTGATCAGCAGTTGTGGAAACGGAGAATCTTGAAAATAGTCATGAAATTTTATTTGCAGGTATTAATAATTTATCTCTGAGGTTCAACTTTCCACCTAAAGGCAGAGTGATCCAGGACTGGAGAACTATTCCCAGCTTGTTGGGTGTTAGAAGCTGCTTTAACAAATATTATGCCAACAGGAAACTCATCTAAAAGTCTTGTTGAAGAGTATTTAGACTAGAAGAAAACACAAAAATACAATATCATCTACTAAAGAGTAGTGGAATTACGAGTGGTCATTTTGTTTCAAAGTTTCCTTAATCTTAACCTTGTCTTTTTAGAATTAAAAATACGTTTACCAAAAAAATGCTTGTACTTGGAATAGATAGACGTATTGTTGAAACTTACCAGCTCTCTAATCCTAGCAACCAGGAAGAATATCCCGGGAATGCTTTGGCAGTTAAAAAACAAATCAGCTTGGCAGTGATCACTTCCCTTGATACCCTCCCACACGCCCACATGCACATTTCTCTTGACCACTACGGACATTCCAGGCTCTCTCCTTCCAACAGCATCTGCCTCCCTGTGAGAATTCTTCCATGGGGCCTTCATTCCTGCAGAAATACAGCATCTAATTAAAATAGAAATCTGAGTTCAGGGATGCAATACCTCAAACTAGGAGGGTTCTTTTCATTATGCTATCTAATTTCAGCAAGATTTTCTTTAGTCTTTAAAATCAGAAGGTCTCTTCCTCTTGGCCATTCTGCCTTTTTCTCTTATTTGAAAATTCTACTCATCAAGTTTCTCCTTCAGCACAACAAAGTGTCTTTAATACTTTACCTCTCCTTGTACAGTATTTGTTATAGGACATTTAGTTAGTTTTTTTTTCTTTTTTTCAAGTTTACTGGAAAATTTCTATGATCAAATCTTCAGAGAATTGAGCTAAGTGTGGTGGCTTGGGCCTGTAGTCCTAGCTAACTGGGAGGCTGGTACAGGAGGATTGCTTAAACCCAGGAATTCGAGGCTGCAGGGAGCTATGATCTACCACAGCATTTCACCCTGGGTGACAAAGTGAGACCTCATCTCCTAAAAAAAAAATTGTCCCAGCATGGTGGCTTATTCCTGCAATCTTAGTGCTTTGGGGAGCCGAGGTGGGAGGATCACTTAAGGCCAGGAGTTCAAGACCAGCCTGGTCAACATAGTGAGACCCTGTCTCTAAAAAATATAAAAAATAAAAACAAAAATAAATATAGAGTAGAAAGAATCCAGACTGGGCGCGGTGTCTCATGCCTGTAATCCCAGCACTCTGGGAGGCCAAGGCAGGCAGATCACGAGGGCAGGAGATGGAGACCATCCTGACTAACACGGTGAAACCCCGTCTCTACGAAAAATGCAAAAGAAATTAGCCGGGAATGGTGGCGGGTGCCTGTAGTACCAGCTACTCAGGAAGCTGAGGCAGGAAAATAGTGTCAACCTGGGAGGTGGAGCTTGCAGTGAGCCGAGATCGCGCCACTGCACTCCAGCCTGAGCGACACAGCGAGACTCTGTCTCAAAAAAAAAAAAAGAAAGAAAGAAAAGAAAGAATCCAGAAAACTCTCTGAGAGCCCATTTAGAATGGTTTGCTTTCAGAAGAACTAGCAAGACCTTTTTATGGCCTCACCCTGTGAAGTGCTCATACTCACGTGACTCAAGGAAAGTACATGCTCTCTGAATCATTCAGCATCATTACAGCAATAAGAGAATGACATGTGGGCAGTCATGGTGCTAAGTCATTGCCTGTTGGTATTGCACGACTCGTTTTAGTTGCCTGAAGCTCCACATAGTTGTTCAATGTCAGTCATTTTCTTGAAGGTTGCTCTTTTACCATCAGTTCCAGACTCTACCATGGAGTGGCTTTAATCGTTGCCTGGATTAATCCAGATAGCTGATGTTTCACCCCTTTCAGCACCAAAACAAAAATATTTTCAAAACTGTTCTCTATGGAATTTATCCTGTATTTATCCTTCCTCACATTTAAAATAGAGTATATTACATTTTACTTAACATTTCTGGAAGAATGCTATTATAAAATGTGATGCCCTTTGTCTAGAAAAATGTATAGCCATTTCTGATTTGTGTCTCAATTACTCTAGGCCCACACTCGTTTTTAATTCTTACGTCATACTTTTAGTGGTTTTATTTTTCACCTTCACTGTCAAGGTATCGCCAATGTGCCACACTGTACTTTTCAGCTACTTCTAATTTGATGTAGGCTTGAAAATAAAATATGTAAGATCATAAAATAACATGTAAAATAAGAGTCCTATAGGGAGGCATGTGTGATAACCTGTCTCATTAATAACATACATGAGCTTTGAGTATGATCCAGGAGAAGTGAAGGAAGCTAGAAAGAAAATAAAATGATTCATTGGACTTGATTCTTGAAACTGTCTTTTTTGAGCAGTCAAGTTACAAAAGCATAAGATCATATTATTCTTTGAGATATATTTCATACACAATAAAAAGCACAGCACTTCAGTTTACAGTTTAATGAGTTTTGACAAATGTATACACCTCTGTAACCCAAAGCAGGATACAGAGCATTTGCATCACCCCTGGAAGTTCCTTTGTGCCCTTTGATGCCAATGTCCATGCTCTACACACACACACCCAGAGGCAATGGTTGTTCTGATTTCCATAGCTATAGATTGGTTTGCTTGCCTTTTAACTGTACATAGATAGAATCATACCATGGCCAGGAGTGGTGGCTCACGCCTGTAATCCCACCACTTTGGGATGCCGAGGCTGGCAGATCACAAGATCGGGAGTTCGAGAGCAGCCTGGCAAACATGGTGAAACCCCATGTCTACTAAAAACACAAAAATCAGCCGGGTGTGGTGGCAGGCACCTGTAATCCCAGCTACTTAGGAGGCTGAGGCAGGAGAATCGTTTGAACCCAGGAGGCGGAAGTTGCAGTGAGCGGAGATCGTGCCATTGCACTCCAACCTGGACCACAGGGAAAGACTCCATCTCAAAAAAAAAAAAAAATACCATAAGCACTCTTCTATTAATATATTATCTGGCTTGTTTTGTTCAATATATTATGTTGGAGGCTCACGTTGTTGCATGTATTCAAGGTTCGCTTGCTTTGCTGACTAATAGTACACTGTACAATATAGCACACTTTGTTTATCTATTTTTCTGCTGACAAAATTTGGGTTGTTTACAACTTGAGGCTATTAGGAATAAAGCCCTATGAATATTTAAGTACAAGTCTTTTTGTGGACATATGCTTTTATTTCTCTTGCGTAAATACCTAAGAGTGGAATTTTTTGTTTTTTTTTTTGAAACGGAGTCTCTCTCTGTCGCCCAGGCTGGAGTGCAGTGGCGCGATCTCGGCTCACTGCAAACTTTGCTTCCCGGGTTCACGCCATTCTCCTGCCTCAGCCTCCCGACTAGCTGGGACCACAGGGCCCGCCACGACACCCGGCTAATTTTTTTGTATTTTTAGTAGAGACAGGTTTTCACCATGTTAACCAGGATGGTCTCAATCTCCTGACCTTGTGATCTGCCTGCCTCGGCCTCCCAAAGTGGTGTGATTACAGGCGTGAGCCACTGTGCCCAGCAGAGTGGAAGTTTCATTTAACGGGTCCAATCTTACTACTTTCTTTTCTTTTTTTTTTTTTTTTGAGACAGAGTCTCACTCTGTCGCCCAGTCTGGAGTGCAGTGGTACGATCTCGGCTCACTGCAAGAGCTGAGTTCACGCCATTTTCCTGCCTCAGCCTCCCGAATAGCTGGGATTACAGGAGCCCACCATCACGCCCAGCTAACTTTTTGTATTTTTAGTAGAGACGGGGTTTCACCGTGTTAGCCAGGATGGACTTGATCTCCTGACCTTGTGATCCACCCGCCTCAGCCTCCCAAAGTGCTGGGATTAGAGGCCTGAGCCACCGCACCTGACCACTACTTGTTTTAATAATGACTCATATGCACAAAATAATTTCTTAAATCCTATTTATTGGCTTTTAACTTTTCTAACCTATAGACAAAACAAGTGAAATGTAACTGTAATTATAGAAGAGACTAAACAGTGGAGAAAAGAGAATGGTAGGTAAGAGGAACAGCTTGTGCAAAGACCCTGAGAAGGAAAAGCTTTGATATGTTGATGAACCTGAGACCATGTGACTAGAGTGCAGTGTTTGAAAAGAATAGTGGTAGGTGATGAGGATGGCTGGAGTCCAGCTAAGAACAGCCTAGTAAGCCACATTAAGCATGTGCACCTGTTGAATAGTTTTAGGAAGTAGAGTCATATGGTTCATTGTTTTCTGTGGAGAGAATGCAAACATAAAAGGGGAAAGGGCTGGGCGCGGTAGCTAAGGCCTGTAATCCCAGCACTTTGGGAGGCCGAGGTGGGTGAATCACCTGAGGTCAGGAGTTCGAGACCAGCCTGGCCAACCTGGTGAAACCTCGTCTCTAGTAAAAATACAAAAATTAGGCCAGGCACAGTGGTGTGCGGTGGACCCCACCTGTAATCCCAGCACTTTGGGAGGCCAAGGCAGACGGATCATGAGGTCAGGAGATCAAGACAATCCTGGTCAACGTGGTGAAACCCCGTCTTTACTAAAAATACAAAAATTAGCTGGGCGTGGTGGTGAGTTCCTGTAATTCCACCTACTCAGGAGACTGAAGCAGGAGAATCACTTGAACCACGGAGTTGGAGGTTGCAGTGAGCCGAGATCGCGCCACTGCACTCCAAACAGGGGACAGAGTGAGACTCTATCTAAAAACAAAATACAAAAATTAGCTGGGCATCGTGGTGAGTGCCTGTAATCCCAGTTACTCGGGAAGCTGAGGCAGGAGAATCGCTTGAACACGGGAGGTGGAGGTTGCTGTGAGCCGAGATTTCGCCATTGCTTTCCAACCTGGGTGACAGAGTGAGACAGCGTCAAGAAAAGAGAAGGGAAGGCCAGGCGTGGTGGCTCATGCCTGTGGTCCCAGCACTTTGGGAGGCCGAGGTGGGCGGATCACAAGGTCAGGAGATCGAGACCATCCTGGCAAACATGGTGAAACCCCGTCTCTACTAAAAA
>NW_012120844.1:21712-47160 GCF_000951035.1 Colobus angolensis palliatus
AAGGGAAGGGAAGGGAAGGGGAACAGAAGAAGCTCCTGTAGTAAATCTTCAGAGAGACAGACATGGCATTAGGCTAGAGATGAGAAGACCTGGGTGGATTGAAACATATTTTGGAAGTAGAATTTGAGCTTATGGCATTTACAAAAACAAATGAATTTTCATCTTAAAAAAAAAAAGAACAAAAATTCAAGTTAATTACCAAGTGATAATTCTGAGGTCTTAATTTGTTATTTTTTTGGGGGGTGGGGCTGATGGTTTTCTGTGAGTTATTGAAAGGTCTTTCCAGGACAGCTAAAAGAAATTAGGCTAAGGAGAATTGGTAAATTTGAAAGTAAATAATGAGGTAGAAGAAGAGATTAAATCATTTTATTTTAAGTATTAAAGAGTCAGACCTAAAACAGAGACATGAGATATCAATGAGTGATGTCTTATTGTAGCCAGTCTTATTAAGCTTTATTAGAAGGATGGGCTCAGAGACCTACTTCTCCAGGCTTCATATCTGCCTCTTTGATGAAATAGAGAAACACTCAAGGCCTTTACTACACAGTGGCATAGAGATGTTACTTCTCTAAAATATATTGCATAACAAGCTTATGCATGTGAAATAACTTTAAAACACATTCATTTCACTGGACTCATCCAGTTTGGGATCTAGCCAGTGGCAATACCAAGTGGTAGTTTTGGGAGACGTAAATCATCCCTAAAATCTCCATCAGCCTCTTATCAAAGCTCCCAACTAAATATACAGTCTAAAGAATAAGACATGCTCTGCAAATGTAGCTTTGAGGCTTGTTTGCTAACCCTGTTGTATTAGTTTGCAGGGTTGCCATAACACAAAGTACCACAGACTGGATTGTTTAAAACAACAGAAATTTGTTTCTCTCTCTTTCTCTCTCTCTGTCTCCCATTTTCATAGGACACATTATCTGGTAACTTAACGAGAAACAGAACATAGAAAGTAAAATTGTGAGACCTTTCGTATCTAAGAATGTTGTGATTAATAGTTTAATTGGTATTGAATACTTCATTGGAAAACATTTTCTCCTACATTTTGAAAGAGTTGTTTCGTTGTCTCATTTGACTTCAGAGCTGCAGATAAGAATTCTGATTCTGAATCTAAATCTCCCTGTTTTGAGCCTTTCCTCCTCATCCCGACTCTGTATGATGCTTGCTACCAAATCCTGAACTTTCCCAGTGCTGTCTGGAACAAATTGGTTCCCTCTACTTGGCGTCCCTCTCCTCAGGCAGTTAGGTTTAGCTTTCTTAGGTTTAGGTTTCAACTTGCTAAGTCAATTACCATTCCTCTGTTCAGGGGCGACCATGAAAATATTTAATTATAAGGAGGGCAGGAGCACAGAACACACACTGCCTGTAAATAATCCATGGGGTCATGTGAGAGTGGAACAGTGAGTACTAATTGAGTATCTGCTCTACTTCCAATTCATTCTGCATTCTGCATTCAATTTCTATTCTCTAACACTTTGGTGACATCTCTCTCTCTTTTTTTTTTTTTCTTTAACTGTTTTCTCCTTTTCCCATTTTACTTGGGCTTGGGCATGCATGCCTTTTTGTATTCCTTTATTGTCATTTTGGCAGGGTTTCAGCAGGAGTAAAAATAAATGTGTGTATTTAAAAGCTATGTTTAGCAAAAAGTCTACAAGATGCAAGATGTTCAATATCTACTATCACATTTAGGGTTTTTTTTGTTTTTTTTTTTGTTTCTTTGTTTGTTTTTGAGACAGTGTCTCGCTCCATCACCCAAGCTGGAGTGCAGTGGTGTGATCTCGGCTCACTGCAACCTCTGCCTCCCAGGTTCATGTGATCCTCCTGTCTCCGGCTCCCGAGTAGCTGGGACTACGGGCACCTGCCACCACACCTGGTTAACTTTTTTTATTTTTAGTAGAGATAGGGTTTCACCATGTTAGCCCAGGTGTCAGAAGTAATATTAGAAAAGAGTCCTAGGTGTTAGAAGTAATATTAGAAAAGAGCATCTCAGATAATTGAGAGACAATATTGAGAACTAAACATGAGTGACTCTTCCCAGTACATAATGTCTAAAAATGGTGGATAAACTTCAAAAAGCACAGTTCTAAAAGCCAGAGTGACTGGGATAAAGTAAAGCAAATAATAAGGGAAAACCAGAATACCAATATAAGGGATTACCAATGTTTGTTCTGATCTCCGCTGGCTGGGACATCTCAGAGATCCAGAAGACAAAGCCAAAAGACTGAGCAGGTGCAAGTCAGACTGGACTTCCATATAGTCAGGCTGAAGAGGACATCTCAGTGGATGAGGCAGGGCACCCACCACATTAATGTTAGTTGAAAATCTGTAAGAAGCCACACACCAGAGAGGCAGCTATAATACTGGGGTTAAGACTGTAGGCTGTGGAGGAAATTGCCTGGGTTACAATTTAACCATTTTTAAATGTGCAATTTAGTGGCATTAAGTACATTCATATTGTCCTGCAACCATCCCCACCATCCATCTGCAAAACATTTTCATCTTCCTGAATGAAACTCTTTACTCATTAAACATGAACTCCCAATTCTTCCCTTCCCAAACCCCTGACAACTACCTGTCTACTTCCTGTTTCTATAAATTTGGCTTTTCCAAGTACCTCATATGAGTGGAAGCATATAGTATTTGTCCTTTTGTGTCTGGCTTATTTCACTGAGCATATGTTCTTACAGTTGATCCATGTTGTAGCATGTGTCAGAATTTCCTTCCTTTCTAAGGCTTAATAATATTCCATTATATATCTATATATATCTCATATTTTGTTTGTCCATTCATTTATCGGTAGACATTAAGGTTATTTCCACCTTTAGCCTACAGTGAATAATGCTTCTAAAAACATCGGTAAACAAATACCTATTTGAGTTCCTGCTTTCAATGCTTTTATATATATACATCCAGAAGTGAATCATATAGTAATTTTATGTTTAGTTTTTTTGAGGGACTGCCATACTGTTTTCCCACACGGCTGCACCATTTTCATTTCCATCAGCAATACACAAGCGTTCCAACTTCTACATATCCTCACCAACACTTGTTGTTTTCTGTTTTTTGATACCAGCCATCCTAATTGGTGTGAAGAGGTGGCTCATTGTAGTTTTGATTTGTATTTCTCTAATGATTAAGGATGTTGAGAACCTTTTCAGGTGTTTTTATTGGCCATTTATCTATCTTCTTTGGAGAAATATATATTCAAGTTTCTTGCCCATTTTTGAATTGGATTGTTTGGCTTTTTGTTGTTGAATTCTCAGACTTCTTTATATATTCTGGATAATAATCCCTTATCAGATGTGTGATTTGCAAATATTTTCTCCCACTTCGTGGGTTGTCTTTTACTCTGCTGATGGTGTCCAGTGATGCACAAAAATTTTTACTTTAGTCTAGGTTATCATCTTGACTCCACAATTTACTCAATGTGACCTTAGACCAGCGTTTTAACCTCTCTGGGTGTCAGTGTCCTCATCTGAAGACAGCTATCTCACAAAGTGGATGTAAAGATTAAAAAATTCTTGATAAGGGTGCCAAGACCATTCAATGGGGAAAGGACAATATCTTCAACAAGTGGTGTTGGGAAAACTGAATATCCACATGCAAAAGAATGAAGTCGGACCCTTACCTTTTATCATATACAAAAATTAACTGAAAATGAATCAGAGACCTAAACATAAGACCTAAACCTATAAAAATGATAAGAAGAAAACATAGGGGAAAAGCTGTATGACCCTGGATTTGGCAATGATTTCCTGGATGTGATACCAAAAGTGCAGGCAAGAAAAATGAAAATGAATAAATCAAACCACGTAAAATGAAAACTACTGTGCATTCAAGGACCTGATTAACAGACTTGTAAGGAGCTCAGAATGGAAGAAAATGTTTGCAAATCTTATATTTAATAAAAGGTTATATCTAGAATACATAAAGAATTACAACTCAATGATATAAAACCAGATAATTCAAATTAAAAACGGGCAAAGGGCTTGAATAGACATTTCCCCAAAGAAGATATACATAAATGCCCCACAAGCACATGAAAAACTCCTCAACATAACTAATCATTAGGGAAATCCAAACCAAAACCACAGTGAGATATTACCTCACACCCATTAGGATGGCTACTATGGTATAATAAAAAATAAATATTTGGTCTTCGCCACTGGTTCCTGGCACAAAGTTCCTAAAACTCTTGGAATTTACTGTCTTGTATGCTAATGAGATGACTCAAAGCAGGGGCCCCTAGATACCTTCAGGTTAGGGGTTAGTCACTAGAAAATCCAACCAGGAGATTACATCATTAAAACTTCAGCCGCTCCCATTACCTTCACTCCTTTTCCCTCCCTAGTCTCTGGAGTAGGGAGAGGGACCTGAGATTAAACTTAATTACCAGTGGCCAATGATTTAATCAATCATTCCTACATAATGAAATCAATCAAACCCCTAAAGGATGAGGTTCAGAGAGCTTCTGTCTTTTCTTTTTTTTTTTTTTTTTGAGGCAGAGCCTGGCTCTTTTGCCCAGGCTAGAGTGCAGTGGCCAGATCTCAGCTCACTGCAAGCTCCGTCTCCTGGGTTCACGCCATTCTCCTGCCTCAGCCTCCCGAGTAGCTGGGATTACAGGCGCCCGCCACCGCGCCCGGCTAGTTTTTTGTATTTTTTAGTAGAGACGGGGTTTCACTGTGTTAGCCAGGATGGTCTCGATCTCCTAACCTCGTGATCCACCCGTCTCGGCCTCCCAAAGTGCTAGGATTACAGGCTTGAGCCACCGCGCCCAGCCTCAGAGAGCTTCAGGGTTGGTGAACACATCGAGGTGCTGGGAGAGTGGTGTGCCCAGAAGGGACATGGAAGCTCCGTCCTATCATCCCCAACCGCCACCCAGTACCTTGCCTTTTGCATCTCTTCCATTTGGCTGTTCCTGGGTTGTCTGAATCCTTTATAAGAAACTGCTAAATGTTTAGTAACGTGTTTTCCTAAGTTCTGTGAGCCATTCCAGTGAATTATCAAGCCTGAGGAGTTGTGGAAACTCCAAATTTAGAGCTGGTCAGTCAGAAATATTGGTGACCCCTAGGACTTTCAACCAAAGTGGGGACAGTCTAATAGGAACGAGTCCTTAACCTATGAGGTCTGTGCTAACCTCAGAAGTTCGTATCAGAACTGAACTGAATTGCTGGACACCCAGTTGGTGCCAGAGAATTGGTTGAGTTGATTGTTGGTGTGGAAAAACCTCCGTGTATTTGGAGTCAGGAAAAACCTCTCAGCTACTATTAAGAAATGAAAACAAAAACAGAAAATAAAAAAGTGTTAGCGAGGATGCAGAGAAATTGGAAGGCTTATACATTGCTGGTAGAAATGTACAATGGTGCAGACATTATGGAAAACAGTACAGCAGGTCCTCAAAAAATTAAACATAGAATTACCATGCGATCCAGTAACTCTACTTCTGAGTAGATATTCAAAAGAACTGAAAGCAGGATCTTGAGAGGGATTTGCACACCCATGTTCATAGCAGCATTATTCACAATAGCCAAGTGGTAAAAGCAACCTATTGTCTATCAATGGATAAACAAAATGGTGCATGCATGCTGTGTGTGTGTGTGTGTGTGTGTGTGTATTCATATATATATGAAATAGGCCAGTCACAAAAGGACAAATACTGTATGATTCCACTTATGTGAGGTATAATGAGTAGTCAAATGCATAGAGACAGAAAGTAGAATGGTGGTTGCCAGGGGCTAAGAACAGGAATGGAGGAATTAATTGATATGGAGTTTCAGTTTGGAAGGAAGAAATATTCTGGCAACTGGCTATACAATGTGACTGTACTTAAGGCCACTGAACTTGTACCCTTAGAAATGGTTAAGATGAGCCGGGTGTGGTGGCTCATGCCTGTAATCCCAGCACCTTGGGAGGCCAAGGCAGGTGGATACCTGAGGTAAGGAGTTCGAGACCAGCCTGGCCGATATGGTGAAACCCCGTGTCTATCAAAAATACAAAAATTAGCGGGGTGTGGTGGTGGGAGGCTGAGGCAGAATTGCTACTTGGGAGGCTGAGGCAGAATTGCTGGAACCCGGGAGGTAGAGGTTGCAGTGAGTAGAGATCATGTAATTGCTCTCAAGCCCAAGTCAACAACAGAGAGACTCCATCTTAAAACAAAAAAAGAGAAATGGTTAAGATGGTAACTTTCATATTATGTATTTTTTACCACAATAAAAAAAGATTAAATTATGAAATTCACATGAAGTATCTTCACCAGTGCCTCACACATGGTAATGCCTCAATGCTTGTTAGCTGACATTATTTATACCAGTAGCCTAATGTAGATGCCAGGCAGACCAGTATCTTTGGAGTTAACCTTTCAATGCCCACAGGATAACCATTTATCTTTAATATTTAGAAATAAAAATAGTGGTCCTGAGTTCTTGTACAAACACTGGCTACTTGTTTCTTTAACATCCTAGAATACCTTAAATGTAAGTAGTATATGGACTTGCAGATACTTCTGCATAGATTTGCCATTCTACAGGTTGATTTCAAGGCCCAGCTGATTCCAGCTGGATCTTGTCACCCTTCTTGTCCTCTGTTAGCATGTCCTATCATCAACACACCACCACCAACTGTAGCAAAACCATCTCAGGATGGCTGCTAGCCCATCCAAAATTTACAATCATCCCCTAGCCTTGCCGTTGGTTTTACCAGCCTTGCTTTTTCAATACTGCCAGACATAAGCTTTACCAAGTCTGTATAACTTCGACAAAAAAGAAGCAAACAGCTATTGAGTTTAATAGTCACCATACCCTCTTGAACTCTAGAACATAAATGAATTTTCTATAAGCAAATTGTACTAAAATTTGTTTTTAAATGGGGTCGGGGGATGTCTCCTGCTTCACATGAGTTGTCTTACAAGGTGGGTCCTGAAACTTAAGCTAAGTAATAGAACTTTAGCACTATACATTTGTCCTGCCTTATATCCATTAATTATGCACCAATGTCACAGGGTAGAAAGGAATACCAAAACTAAAAAGGTGTTAGGAATTCGGAGCAACTTTTTTGTTTTTCAAAAGTTTCCTTTATTCTTCAATCACATGTTAAATATATGGAGACTAAGTTAAAATTACTCACTAATGTCTATCCTCTTTTTATTCATATAACTTTCAACAATCATTACTTGTGAATATCACCTTATGAATCTTCATAATCAATTGGTTTTTAAAAAGCTAGATCAAAAAAAAAATAACCCACTCCTGTCGTAATGTCATTTTTAAAACTGTGGGCAGGGAACCCATAGCAATTTCCCGATTCCTATATTATTTTAGAAGGATTTTTTTCTATACTACCTCGGACTTAAAATTTAAATTTTCTTCCCTTGAGAGACAAAAATCGAAGTTCAATATAATAAATGACAGGTCTGTGTTGCTGATTGAGACTACAGCATGAAAGCAACAGAATTGCCTTGCACTTTTTTCATAATGGATAACTCAAGAAAAGCCAAAGTCCAACCTACATAAAACTTTGCTCTGCTTTGATTTGCTTGAACAAGAAGTTCCAATTGGAAAGCATTTGCTAGGAGGATGAGAACATCTGGATTCTGCGATGGTAGAGTAGAAACAGATGGTGGCTTTGTGGAAGAGGGGCTGTGACTTTTCTGCTGAAAACTGCATAGCCCATGGTTTTTCTCTTGTTTTTCTAATAAACAAAGCCTGTCTCCATCTAATTAGCTTCAAAAAATAATTTACAGTTCCAGAGCTCTCCAAAAGAATTGAACATTTGTATAATGGGATGCTTATGTCAAAAAAATGATGAATGTCAATGAAAATACCAATAAAGATTATATCATTGACTTTTAAGCAGAAATATTTCATTGAATTTTAAATGCAGGATAGAATTTAATTTACTGTCTACAACCTCTCCTCCTCTCCACCCTCCATGAAATAAAAGGCAAATGGCTACAACATAGCTTATGTATATGTAAACTTTGGAGTTGGACTGCCTGGGTTCAAATCTTGGTTCAAACATTCCTTAACTTGGGCAAAAAAGTTATTTAACTTCTTTGTACCTCACTTTCTTTATCTGTAAATGAGAATAATACCTTATAGAGTGGATGAGAGAATTAAGTGAGTTAATTTAATACACGTAAGCACTTAAGACAATGTCAGCATATAGTAGGCACTCAATAAATGTCACTTATTTTTATTTTATTATAATCTTGCAGCAGACCTTTTTTAGGCTGCTCAATTAGAAATTATGAACTTGTGGCTGGACGCAGTGGCTCATGCCTGTAATCTCAGCATTTTGGGAGGCCGAGACAGGTAGACCACTTAAGGCCAGGAGTTCAAGACCAGCCTGGCCAACATGGTGAAACCATGTCTCTACTAAAAATACAAAAATTAGCTGGGCCTTGTGGCAGGCGCCTGTAATCCCAGCTACTTGGGAGGCTGAGGCATGATAATTGCTGAAATGCAGGAGGTGGAGGTTACAGTGAGCCAAGATCATGCCACTGCACTCCAGCCTGGGCAACAGAGTGAAACTCTGTCTCAAAAAAAAAGAAGGAAAGAAAAGAAAAGAAATTATGGGCAGGGGGCAGTGGCACAGGCCTGTAATCCCAGCACTCTGGGAAGCCAAGGCGGGCGGATCACGAGGTGAGGAGATCAAGACCATCCTTGCAAGCGCGGTGAAACCCCGTCTCTACTAAAAATACAAAAAAAATTAGCGGGGCGTGGTGGTGGGGGCCTGTAGTCCCCAGCTACTAAGGAGGTTGAGGCAGGAGAATGGCATGAAACCGGGCGGCAGAGGTTGCAGTGAGCAGAGATCGTGCCACTGCACTCCAGCCTGGGAGACAGAGCGAGACTCCGTCTCAAAAAAAAAAAAAGAAAGAAATTATGAACTTGCTCCCTTCCTCTCCCCTCCTTTCCTTTCACTCTCTCTTTTTTTCTTTTGAGACAGGGTCTCATTCTGTCACCCAGGCTGGAGATAGTGCAGTTAATCCAGATCACAGCTCACAGCAGCCTCACCCTCCCAGGCTCAGGCGATCCTCCCACCTCAGCCTCCTGAATAGCTGGGACTACAGGCACACTCCACCATGCCCAGCTAATTTTTGTGTTTTTTGTAGAAACAAGATCTCACCATGTTGCCTAGGCTGGCCTCAAGCGATATGCCTGCCTCTGCCTCCCCATGTGCTAGGATTACAAAGGCGTACCTTCTTTCAGTGCCCAATACAGTAGAAAATCATGTGTTACCTCGTGGAGCAATGAATAGAACATGGAGCCGAGATCAGGAGATGGATGAGTCCCTGCTCTGCCTCAGTGAATCTTGGGTACCCTCAAGTAAGTTCTTACTCTTTGAGCCTCCCACAGTTGTGCAAATTCTGTGAAATGCCATACATCTACACACCTAGACTGGTACATAGAATGCACAAAATCAACAATTCTTTTTTTATTTTTTATTTTTATTTTTTACTTTTTCAGACGGAGTCTTGCTGTTGTCAGCCTAGGCTGGAGTGCAATAGTGAGCTCTTGGCTCACTGCAACCTCCGCCTCCCGGGTTCCAGCAATTCTCCTGCCTCAGCCTCCTGAGTAGCTGAGATTACAGGCGCCCAGCACCATGCCTGGCTAATTTTTTTTTTTTTTGAGGCGGAGTCTCGCTCTGTCTCCCAGGCTGGAGTGCAGAGGCGCGATTTCAGCTCACTGTAAGCTCCGCCTCCCGGGTTCACGCCAGTCTCCTGCCTCACCCTCCCGAGTAGCTGGGACTACAGGTGCCCGCCACCACGCCCAGCTAATGTTTTTTGTTTTTTGTTTTTTTTGTATTTTTTAGTACAGACGGGGTTTCACCGTGTTAGCCAGGATGGTCGCCATCTCCTGACCTCGTGCTCCGCCCGCCTCAGCCTCCTAAAGTGCTGGGATTACAGGCGTGAGCCGCGTGTAATTACAGGCAGACCAAGCCGGGCCAACAATTCTTAATGAAAATACGCCTATCTGTAAGGGACCCTGGACAATTACTTGTCATGAGCCCTTCTTTTTTAAGTCTTTCACAGATTGTAGTAGCAGTAAACAACTTTTTAAAACAAATTTTAAAGAAACATGCCCATCAACTCTGAAAGCTTTCTTAAACCAATTTTGAAGACTAAATTGTAACTTTAGACCAGTTTGCCATCCAAAGGTTTCTCTTTCTAGTTTCAGTTTCCTCTAAGCCAGGAAGAAGTTTCAGGAGATTCACAGGTTATGTAAATGAGTAAAGCAAGATAATAGGGTGTGTTAGAAACTCTGGAAAACTGGATTGTATTGGCCCTGCCAAAAAAGAATTCAAATTAAAATGTTTTGTCCAAAATTCACCTGTGGGCCTGAGTCAGTGCTCAGGTAACCAGGCATCAGCCTTTGTTTTTCAAAAAGTTAGTATAGCTAACTGAATGAAGTTTACATTAACTGGTATCCAGAGCTGTTTTATGCAGCTCTTTGCTCAACTTCTCTTACTAAATTCCTAGATGTTTATTCAGACTTGACCTCTCTCCTGGTTCATCATCTCGCAACCGTACTAACAGCATACATAGCTGGCTGCTGTCAGCAGAAAGGTACTATTAAGGGATATGGCTAGCTGCTCTTAGGAACTCTTTAAAGCTACAGAGGAACTGCAGTCATGTAACATTCATCCAACAGGTATTTACAGAGCACCTACTCTGAGCATTATGAAAATATCACAAAGGCATCTGGGGCAGGTTTTTCCATTTGTCCACCCCTATTTTACCAAAAGGATTTGGACTTAGCAGATCAAGGCATCAGTTTCCTTTCTCAGTCCTTTGGATAAACTGATGCCTTTCCTTTACCAGGAGCAAAACATTTTTTCCTTGTTATTTATAACTAAAATCACAGCAAATCTGCTTCTCATCTTGTGTTTCTGAAATTGCTATGAAGGTATTCTGAACACTATACAAGTCAGTTCAGCCGATACATATGGAGTGCAGGTACTCTACTGAACCATATGTGGAGAGTCAAACGGCCTTTGGCCCTTACGGAGTTTAGGATCTAAAATGACCACTTACGGACGGGCATGGTGGCTCATGCCTATAATCCCAGAACTTTGGAAGGCTGAGGCAGGAGGATTGCTTGAGCCTAGGAGTTTTTCACCAGCCCGGACAACATAGTGAGATTTCACTGCTACTAAAACTTTATAAATTACCAAGACATGGTGGCATGCCTGTAGTCAGGGGGCTGAGGCAGGAGGACTGCGTGAGCCCAGTAGTTCAAGGTTGCAGTGAGCTATGGTCAAACCACTACATTCCAGGATGGATGACAGAGTGAGACCCTAAAAAATATAAAAATAAAAATAATAAAATGACTGCCTACAACTCTGGTACACATTAAATGAATATACAAAATTATGATTGCACAAAATACACAGAACTTATTTTAGGATGGTAAAGCTTACAAATTGGTTGCCAAAACAGAGTATGGCTGATGCTTTAGTTCCACTTTTCTGTTTAATCTCAGAACTCAGGTTATTCCTCTCCTCATTTTAGTTAAGGAAACTGAAGTCTGAAGGATTAAATGCCTCACAAAGTCCACAGAGGCCAAGAGACAATAACTTGGGCTTCTTGGTGAGTGACAAGCCACACTCTGCCACCACACTTAGATGGCATCTCCCTTTCTGCACTGAATAGCAACCGCCTAATGCTGGACCACCGAAAAACTATCTTAGGAACATTTTAAATGAGAATTTCATGTTAAATGTGAGGTGATGATGAAGAGTAGTATTTTTATTGTTCAACTTAATATACCGGAATAAACATTCTGTGCCAAGAAAAAAGTTCAAAAAGATGGTTAGAATGAAGTTTATTCCTTCCTGGGGCTCACAGATGCTTCAGGAAGATAGATATGTGAAAAGCAATTCCTGCCAATGCAATTAGTGCTGTAAATGAGGTACTTGTAGGAGAGGACGCAGAGGAATCTTCTGTTTCTGCCTGGGGATATCAGGGAAGACCTGAGTAGGAGCTCACCAGATAGACAAAGCATGGAAGAGCATCTGTGCATTGGGAACAGTGTGTACAAAGCACACTGGGAACAGCATGTACAAAGGAGATAAGAAGGAGTGTGGTCTTTAAAGAATTATAAGTAGTCCATACCATATGCAGAATATTTGTGTCAGGATAGAAGACGTGACAGATCTTGAAGGGCCTTCCATACTGTACCAAGAAGTTTGGATGATTTCTGCAGACAGCTGAGAATCACCAAAAGGGGGACTCTTCAAGGGGAGAAGCATGAGCAGTTTGGCATTTTTAAATGAATGCTCTGGCTGCCACATGCGGGATGAATTAGAGGAAGGCAAGACAGAGGCAAGGGAATTTTAGAAAGTGAGTGAAACAGGACAAGCTAGAAATGATAAGGCGGTGCAGTGGGCAGAGAGTAAGCCAGGATAACACGGGCAGCTTGGTGTCCTACTGCTTCAGAGTGCTGGTGAGAGGAAGGAGTTCAAGGTGACTCTTCAGTTTCTGACTTGGGGAATCAGTTGTGTGTTGGTTCTTAACCTAAATACAGAGCAGTTTGGGGAGAAAAAACTGTGTTGGGATTCAAGATGGGAGGGTCATTTCAGTGATGGAAGGAGCACAGTCAAGAGCTGGAAATATATGCTTGAGAATTTTCACCTTGTGGATGGTATTAGAATCCCCGAGTGTAGAGAAGCTTGTCTGGAAAAGCATAGAATAGGAAGAGAAAGATAACAAGGACAACACCAGAAAGGCCAATATTTAAGAGTAACAAGAAAAGAAGCTGGCAAAGGGAAATAAGAAAGTGGTATGAAAACAGGAGGAAACCCAAGAGAGAGTGTGGTCATGGAAGCACACGGAAGCAAGTGTCAAGTGTCCCTGAGAAGTCAAGGAGGACATGGAAAAGGACACAATGAATGTGGAGATAAGAAAATGCATTTATTTGTTCAAGTCAGTGAATATGCATGAAGCGCCCATTAGGTGCATCTCCTATCAAAGGCACTGGGGATAAAGCAGTGAACAAAATAAGAAATAAAAATTCCAGCTAGGCACGGTGGCTCACGCCTGTAATCCAAATCCCAGCACTTTAGGAGGCCGAGGTGGGCAGATCACGAGTTCAAGAGATCGAGACCATGCTGGCTAACACGGTGAAACCCCGTCTCTACTAAAAATATAAAAAATTCGCCGTGCTTGGTGGCAGGCGCCTGTAGTCCCAGCTACTCAGGAGGCTGAGGCAGGAGAGTGGCATGAACCCGGGAGGCGGAGCTTGCAGTGAGCCTAGATCATGCCACTGCACTCCAGCCTCGGCGACAGAGCGAGACTCTGTCTCAAAAAAAAAAAAAAGAAAAGAAAATCCCTGTCTTCTAGGATTACATTCTAGCAGGGAACACAGACAATAAGCAAATAAATAGGTGAAGATTTAATGTATTCAATAAGTGCTCTGAAGAAAACTAAATCAGATAAGGAGGATGATATGGAATTGGGGTTGGAAGAGGTATGAATCCAATGTAATAGAGTGATGAAAGGTTTCAGTGAGCAAGTCCAAATTAAACTGATTTTTCTGGAATGTGTTTCAAGCCAGGGAAACCAAAAGCTAGACTGCAATTAATTGAAGAGTGAATGGAAAAGAGAAAGAAAATTGCTAATAAAAGGGGAGCAATGGAGTAAATAACATCTCCAAGAAGCTTGATGCTAAAGGGAAAGCATGAGTTCCTAAGCACAGGTAGAAGAGGTAAAGAAAAAGTAGTAAAAAACGGCTTAGAAACAGATAGATGTGTAGGTTGGAGGATAGAAAGCCAGGCTGTCAAGTTGCACAGTCTCTCAGGGGCCATCTTTCACCCTGGTCTGTGAGAATGTTGCTCCCTAGAGTTGTGAAACAGGTGTTACCAACTCACCCCCTACACTAACTCCATCTTTGCTATAAATTGGAAAGAAAGAACATCTATTCTCAATAGAGCAGGTATAGACATATCATGGTGGTTTTAACTGGTTGGGATACAGACAATAAACAAATACGTATGTAGAATTTATCGAAAGAGCTAATGTCACAATAGAAAGGGAAGTTGAATCTAGGAACAAACAAAATATTGGCCCCATGGCATTGGAAGCTCAGAGGATGGTGGGCCACTCATGGGGCCCTTTACTTACACTGTCTCATTTACTGTTATCAAGAGTCCTGCAAGAGGATATTTTTTTTTTGTAAATGAGAAAACTGAAGTCCACAGTGGTGAAGTAACATGCACAGACTCATGCAGCTGGGAAGTGATAGAGCCAAGATTCCAAAGACAATGAACTTTCCCCTGTAGCATGCGGCTTGACATACAAAAAAGAATAGGATATATGCTCCCTGCTCTCAGAGCTCACACACTATTGGGGGAAAAGATATATAAATAACTATAAAACAATGAGATGAATGGGAAACTGGTTTATGAGCCAATATAGGCTTGGGAATATAGGCTTGTAAATCCATTCTCTCAGGCAGCTGTATATTTACCGTAGACAGGGAAGGAGAATAAGAACAACAAAGGTAAGATAGTAATACATTTCCATGATGATACAATGAATATCGTTCATTGCCATCTTATTTTTAAATAGGTATTCATAATTTACCATTTAGAACAAATAATTTCTTAAGTTCATGAGGTTATTATGACCCTTATTTGCAGATTTTTTTAAACAGAGAGTTTAAGATTCATACACTTAAAGTAAATTGCTTCAAGATTCCAGTATTGTTATATTTCGTGTAAGGAATGGGGGGAAATAAGAATATAAATATAAACATATAAATATATAGCTTAATTTTGCATAAATATATACTGGAAGGTCAAATAAAAAACCTCTGGGGTAAGAGTTGGGGAATGGGGTAAAAGAGATAGGAATGGAAGCAAGACTTTTCTGAATATATCTATTTATAGAGATTTTCTTTTTAATCCAGGTAACTATTTTACATATTTAAAGAAAAACTAATGCCAGGCACGATTGCTCATGCCTGTAATTCAAGCGCTTTGGGAGGCCAACGCAGGTGGATCATGAGGTTAGGAGTTCGAGATCAGCCTGGCCAACATAATGAAACCCCATCTCTACTAAAAATACAAAAAATTAGCTGGGTGTGGTGGCACATGCCTGTAATCCCAGCTACTCGAGAGGCTGAGGCAGGAGAATCCCTTGAACCCGGGAGGCAGAGGTTGAAGTGAGCCGATATCACGCCGTTGCACTCCAGCCCAGGAGACAGTGCGAGACTCCATGTCAAAAAAAAAAAAAAAAAAAGAAAGAAAAGAAAAACCAAGCAAACACTAAAATTAAAAACAGACTGAAATGAATTACCCAAACTCTGTATTGAATTGGTAATATAGCCACACAGAGACAAGAATTCTGAATGAATTTTGAACACTGTGTAAGATATACATCTTACCACTGTATATTCTAAGGACAAAAAGAATTTCAAAGACCTATTGAACTTCATACTGTATCTTATTTTTAGTAGTAAATATAGCACTTTGATTTTGTGACATTTTGTGTATTTTTAGGACAAAGCAAATATTTTGATATTATTAGAAACCAAGGTGATCAGTGTGAGAAAAAGTATTCAAATATCAAATTATAGAGGCTAATATATAATGTTAAAATCTGACTTGATCTGTGCACGAAAAGACACAATCAACAGAGTTAAAAGGCAATGCAGAGAATGAGAAAAAATATCTGTAAATCAAACATCTGACAAGGGGTTAATAGACAAACATACAATGAACTCCTACAGCTCAATTAAAAACAACTCAATTTTTTTTAATGAGCAAAAGATCTAAAAAGACATTGCCCCAAAGAAGATATACACATGCCCACAAGCACTTCACTAATGATTAGGGAAATACAAACCAAAAACACAATGAGGCTGGGCGCGGTGGCTCACGCCTATAATCCTAGCATTTTGGGAGGCTGAGGAGGGTGGATCATGACGTCAGGAGATCGAGACCATCCTGGCTAACATGGTGAAACCCCGTCTCTATTAAAAATACAAAAAAGTAGCCGGGCATGGTGGCACGTGCCTGTAGTCCCAACTACCCGGGAGGTTGAATCAGGAGAATCTCTTGAACCCAGGGGGTGGAGGTTGCAGTGAGCCAAGATCACGCCACTGCACTCCAGCCTGGGCGACAGAGTACACCGTCTTGTACACTGTTGGTGGGAATGTACAATGGTGTCGTGCTATGAAAAATAGCATGGTGGTGCCTCAAAAAAACTAAGAATAGAAATAACCACATGATCCAGTAATTCTACTTCTGGGCATATAACCAAAAGAATTGAAAGCAGGATCTCAAAGAAATATTTGTACAGCCATGTTCATAGCAGCATTATTCACAATAGCCAAGAGATGGAAGCATTACCAATGTTTAATGATAAATGAATGGATAAGAAAAATATGGCATGTTTGCAACATACAATATGTATGTTGTAAATATACAATGGAATATTATTCATCCTTAGAAAGAAAGGACATTCTGACACATGGTGCAACATGAATGAACCTTGAGGACATCATGCTAAGTGAAATAAACTAGTCACAAAAAGACAAATACTGTGTGATTTCTTTCATGTGAGGCTCCCTAAAGTGTTCAAATTCCTAGAAACAGAAAGCCAGAATAGTGGTTGCCAGAAGCTGGAGGGAGAGGGAGATGGGGAGGTGTTGGTTAATGGGTGTAGAGTTTCAGTTTTGCAAGATGAAAACTTTTCAGAGATTGGTTCCACAACATTGTGAATATTGTGAATTAACACTACTGAACTCTACAATTAACAATGGTAAATTTTATATGCTCTTTACAATAAAAACATTTTAAATTACTTTGTTGCAGAGGGAGATGCTGTCTTCACCTTCTAAGGCTGTTTTATCTAAACATCCTTAAAAAGATAGTCCAGAAATAAATAAAGGGCAGTCTACATTCTACAGGACAACCGGCCCTATCAACTTAAAAAGTGAATGTCATTTTGAACAAAGGGGTATGTGGGGGATAATGTAGAATAAAAGAAGCCAGAATCAAGTGCAATGCATGAATCTTGATTGGATTCCGAATCAGAAAAAGAAGGGCTATAAAAGACATTTTGTGGGCACTTGTGGAAATCTGAACATAGACTGTATATTAGATTATTTTAGGGAATTGCTTTCTTAGGTGTAATAATTATATTTTGGGTTTTGTAGAAGCACAAGCTTATTTTTAGAAGATACACTCTGAAGTGTCATGGGTATCTGAAAGAAATCTTCAAATTGTTCAACAACACATGTATAGTAAATTGAAGTACATTAAATTGTTTCTGTTCAATTTTTATTATAATTTCTTTTTTGTTTGTTTTTGTTTTTGAGATGGAGTCTCACTCTGTCGCCCAGGCTGAAGTGCAGTGGTGCAATCGCAGTTCACTGCAAATTCCGCCTCCCGGGTTCACGCCATTCTCCTGCCTCTGCCTCCTGAGTTGCTGGGACTTCAGGCGCTCACCAGCACGCCTGGCTAATTTTTTGTATTTTTTTAGTAGAGACGGAGTTTCACCGTGTTAGCCAGGATGGTCTCGATCTCCTGACCTCGTTATTCACCCACCTCAGCCTCCCAGAGTGCTGGGATTACAGGCATGAGCCACCGCGCCTGGGCTTTTTATTATCCTTTCATATACTTCCACCTGATAAATAAATAAGTAGAGCAAATATTAGTGGTTGTTTCAGCCTGGGAATAAATATATGAATGTTACTATCCCATTCTTTCAACTTTTTTGATTACTTGGAAATTTCATTAATAAAGTTTTGAAAAAACAAAATAAGAAAAAAAGTTTGACATCAAACTCACTGAGGAAGTGAATACTATTTTTACCACTTAGTAACTTATATGATGGTAACAATGCCAAGAGAAGTTTCCGCAGTGGGAGCTGGTGGGGGCACCTGAGGCAGCTTTATTCCATCCACATCGTCCATTAAGAAGGCTTATTGCCACCCACAGTAAGCATAACCTTACCTGAGAACAGTGTGCTTGGCTACTCTGGGCATACTGCCTATGGGGTAGTTCTGCTCTGCAAGGAGCAGTAAAAAAAAAAAAAAAAGGAAAAGAAAGAAAGAAAGAAAAAGGAAAGAAAAAAGAAAATAAAAAAACTGTTCTTTAGCCCAAGCCTCCTAATCACTACATTTTGTCTCCTAAGGCCAACTAAGTGGATGATTTGTGACCTGGGCGAGGTGTTTAATTCTCCAAGGACTTAGTATTAAGTAAATCTGAAGAACAAGGCGGAAAGAGTTTAGGATGACTTTCACATTTCTGGCCAGAGTGACACCTCAGGAAGAGAAAGCCTAAGCATCCCTGGGGGCTAGGAGTTATTTCAGGTCAAAGCACTGAAGAAGGAAAGAGAGACCTTCTCTTTAACAGTGGTATATGGGACTCAGAGCCATCTTATTTATTTTTTTATTTTTTATTTTTACTTTTTGAGACAGAGTCTCATTCGGTCACCCAGGCTGGAGTGCAGTGGCCCGCTCTCGGTTCACTGCAACCTCCGCCTCCTGAGTTCAAGGAATTCTCCTGCCTCAGGAGAGTCCTCCCAAGTAGCTCAGACTGCAGGCGTGGGCCACCACACCTGGCTAATTTTTTTTTTTTTTTTTTGAGACAGAGTCTTGCTCTGTTGCTCAGGCTGGGGCACAGTGGTGCAATCTCAGCTCACTGCAAGCTCTGCCTCCCCACATCTGGCTAATTGCTTGTATTTTTAGTAGAGACGGGTTTTCACCATGTTGGCCATGCTGCTCTTGAACTCCTGACGTCAGGTGATCCACCCATCTTGGCCTCCCAACATGCTGGGATTATAGGCATCAACCACCGTGCCCAGGCTATATAACCATCTAATTTAATATTGACCAAATGAAATTTCCTTTTGTACCCAAAGCTGATGAACAGGAATGGAGAAATTTTGTTTTTCAAATGTTCTATAATGAGCATATATTACTTTATTATTAAGGAAAAATTATTTTAACGTGGTTCTATGGTATAAAACTCACAAAAAGTAAAATTTTAATTACTTGTAATTATGTAATTGTGAGCTAAATAGTGAACTTTTAAGTTCATACATTTGAACTTTTATCAATTAATTTACAGTAATAAAAAGACACATGATGTGTTTTGGCAGCAGTTGAGGGAGAAACTGGCAACAGCAGTAGCAGCAGGATGGGGGGACACCACGTCCACCCACCCACACTGGCAGCAGAGGTGGCATCCTGAGAAGAGGCAGGCAGTGAGAGACTGCCGCAGCTGGAATGACCAGAGAACCATCAGCAGGGCAGGGCAGCTGTGGGCATGAACCATCTAGATCCCCAAGAAAGGGGAAAATGGCGTGGGGGAGGTTTTAGATCCAACAACACTAGGAGCAAATCCTCCTCCCGTGGCTAACCCTTTTCTTAACATCTCAGACTTACTTTTTTTTTCTTTCAAAGACAGGGTCTTGCTATGTTGCCAGGCTGGAGTATAGGAGCTATTCACAGGCATGATCACAGTGTACACTAGCCTTGAACTCCTGGGCTCAAGTGACTCTCCTGCCTCACCCTACTGAGTAGTTGGAGCTATAGGTATGTACCACCGTGCCTGGCTAGATTTACTTTTTATTTCATTGGAATAAAACCTTCAGGATTAGTTTCAGATAAATTTATGAGTGGTAAACTGAATCCCTCCTTGCTTGTTTAAAAATATTTTAGGCTGGGCTTGATGACTCACGCCTGTATTCGCAGCACTTTGGGAGGCCAAGGTGGGCGGATCACCTGAGGTCAGGAGTTCGAGACCAGCCTGGCCAACATGGCGAAACCCCACCTCTACTAAAAATACAAAAATTACCTGGGCGTGGTGGGCACCTGTAATCTCAGCTACTCAGGAGGCTCTCCTGCCTCAGCCTCCTGAGTAGCTAGGATTACAGGTGTCTACCACCACACCCTGCTAATTTTTGTATTTTTAGTAGAGATGGCGTTTCACCATGTTGGCCAGGATGGTCTTGAACTCCTGACCTCAGGTGACCCACACGCCTCGGCCTCCCAAAGTGTTGGGATTACAGGCGTGAGCCACTGTGCCCAGCCGGAAGACAGGGTTTTTAATGGCAGGGGTACCCTTTAGGAAAGTGGAAGTTACAGACAAAATCATAAATCAATACATGGAGGTTATAATTGGTTTGGCCCAAAAAGGTGGTTACCTTGAAGCAGGGACTTACAGGTCATAGGTAGATTCAGAGCTTTGCAATGGATAAAGTAGGGCTTTGTCTAAAAACCTGGGGTCAGCAGAAAGGCATGTTAAGATTTGGCCTGTGGGCATGATTCTTTCTAGGCCCCTCAGGAAGAAATTTAAAACAAAGAATGGTGGTTAGTTAGTCCTGTTTCCCCTTATCTGAGGTCCACGTGACAGTGGTTGGCATTTTTCATCTGGTATGGGTCTGGGTTTCTAAAACATTCAACATGTCAAGATGTTACCTTTCATTTCTATAGGGAACCAAACATTTTTTCCTTATTCCAGGTTGCTCAATTTACTGTTTTGAGGTCAGCTAGGTACCTGGAATTTCCCTTGAAGAGACTCAAGATTTTTCCTTTATTACTATGCATGGGAAGATCCAAGTAGGCCCTTAGGAGGGGGTCCCTGCTATGTCTCTACTGGATGCTTATGCACGGTATCACATCATTTAGCTTGGAACAAACCTAGCGGGGAGATAACATAGCTGTCCTGAAACATCGGCAAAGGAGTTAGACCCCTGGTTGAATGTTAGAACTAGGATTGTTTAGAGACAGATTTTCCCCTCAGGTAAAGGAGGAAAAAAAACACTCTCAAAAACTTGTGCAAACATAAAAGTTCTATCTTGAGTTCTCTTTACAAAGGCATTTCAAGCTATGCTATATAGACAAATGAAATATATGGTATGGATATTAAAAAGCTGAGAGTGTATCAAAGCTTGAACTTTATTTCAAAATGGCGTATTTTGGATGAAAGTATAAAAAAAGGGCATAGTTATATTTTGGTTAAAGTGAAAAAAATTAGGTAAAGTTTATTTAAGTAGACTGATGATTTTTGAAAATATACCATTAAGCATGAATTTCAGTGTCAAAAACCTCAAGTCAAATCTTACAATGTATTTCAAAAGGAAAGCTAAAATTCATTCACTGTGGTTAAACTGCATTTCATAAAATATTTGTTGAAATAAACTTCACTAAAACATAATTATACAGATATTTTAATTGTATATGTATCAGGTACACAGACTAAAAGTCCTACTCTGTACAACGTGAGAAGTCAATACATAGAAAAAGAGATATACAAATGGAATGAACATAAAAACGACTAAGCATGTGATCTTCACATTCACACAATTTTTAAACTAATCTTTTACAACTGAAAAGTCACTTAATTGAAACTGTAGAGTTGATAGATATGTGCCATATAATTATTAGTTTGGAACCTTACAAAACAATTTTAGTAGTGTTATTTATGTGTGGAGAGAAAACTGTGTATATAACGATCATGTTTCAGGGGACATGACTTAACAGTGAAGTTTTTATGTTATAGGGAACAAAACAAGTATTAGTATCAGGTATTTTAGAAAGCTGTCTAAACTAGAGTGACATTTATTCAGTATGATATATTCTTTCCCTAACTCCATTCTAATTGTTTAAAAACTATCAAGTGAAGGCCAGGCGTGGTGACTCACGCCTGTAATTCCAGCACTTTGGGAGGCCGAGACGGCGGATCACGAGGTCAGGAGATCGAGACCATCCTGGCTAACACAGTGAAACTCTGTCTCTACTAAAAATACAAAAAAATTAGCCAGGCGTGGTGGCCAGCACCTGTAGTCCCAGCTACCCAGGAGGCTGAGGCACGAGAATGGCGTGAACCCCGGAGGCAGAGCTTGCAGTGAGCCGAGATCGCGCCACTGCACTCCAGCCTGGGCGACAGAGCAAGACTCCGTCTCAAGAAAAAAAAAAAAAAAAAAAAAGGCCCGGCTTGGTGGCTCAAGCCTGTAATCCCAGCACTTTGGGAGGCCGAGACGGGCGGATCACGAGGTCAGGAGATCGAGACCATCCTGGCTAACACTGTGAAACCCCGTCTCTACTAAAAAATACAAAAAACTAGCCGGGCGAGGTGGCGGGTGCCTGTAGTCCCAGCTACTCCGGAGGCTGAGGTCGGAGAATGGCGTTAACCCAGGAGGCGGAGCTTGCAGTGAGCTGAGATCCGGCCACTGCACTCCAGCCCGGGCGACAGAGCAAGACTCCGTCTCAAAAAAACAAAAACAAAAACAAAACAAAACAAAACAAAAAAACTATCAAGTGAAGTTATAGAAGTTAAACCACTAAATCTGGCATCTTTTCTTTCTTACACAAAGTATCTTCTCTTAGAAATGGAGTATTTAATTATGTATCCTTCTTGGTGACCCCAATTATAATCAAAAGAGGCCACAAGACCACAGACTACGAGACCACAGACTAATACTGACAAAAAGTGACAGTGCAGACACTTTTCATCAATCAACATGCAGTACAAGGGACACAAGAGAACACAAGTCTGCGTAACATGAATTTGGTAAGAAAGCAGGATAAGCCTCCTGTGTCTTAGTACTCGAAGTGAGTCATTCTATATAATTTTTGATTAATCCAAGAAAGGCCAAAAAAAAAAATACTATTCTGTTTAAAGGCAGGGAGGTACATCATAACTTTTAAAAACATGTCAGGGCAAACATACACATTTTACCTAGACTACCTCATTTTCCAGTGATGCATCATTACTGTACTTATATTTAGTAAAGTGAACAGGGTAGTATTATAAACTGTTTATATTCAAGGAACATAGTAAACTAGCTGACAAAATTTACCTATCTTAAAGAAAAAACTCAGTCGGTTGAGACTGACGAGTTGGATTAGCTTTCCAATGCAGAGGAGGACAACTCCTGCAATAACATGAATGTTAATAAAGGAGCTCACTGCCGGCCGGACGCGGTGGCTCACGCCTGTAATCCCAGCACTTTGGGAGGCTGAGGCGAGCGAATCATAAGGTCAGGAGTTCAAGACCATGCTGCCGAACACGGTGAACCACCTTCTCCACTAAAAATACAGGAAAAAATTAGCCGGGTATGGTGGTCGGCACCTGTAGTCCCAGCTACTCCAGAGGCTGAGGCAGGAGAATGGCGTGAACCGAGGAGGCAGGGCTTGCAATGAGCCCAGATCGCGCCCCTGCACTCCAGCCTGGGAGACAGAGCAAGACTCTGTCTCCAAAAAACAAACAAACAAACAAAAAAAGCCGCTCACTTCCGCGAATACTTAGGATACATAGGTACAAGGCCAACTCCAGACCTAAGGGCAATATAAGGCTACTCAAAACAAAACACCCCACAAATAATAAAAACCCCGTTCCCTATCAGAACTTTTTTCTCTTTTGGTATATCAGCCTCATAGTACACCCGGCACAGTGCTGCATTAGGGCGGCATACAAAAGCATCGGTTTCTCTTCCCAACTCTGTTAGCTATTCCAATGAAGACACACAAGGATAATGATCTTTTAACATATCTGGCAATTTAGAAGTTTTCTCTTGAAGACGTCGAGAACGTCTTACTAGTGTTAAAAACTTCAGCTCTTTAAATGAGGAATTTGTTTCATCAAACTGCACCTTCTTTTTCACACTGAAAATTAAAACAATATTCCCAGAGTTCAAAAACATGTTAACATTTTTACTCTGTACTTTCATATGTACCATACTAGATAGTTTGTATGTTATAAGCATGTAATTGTCTTTTAGAGAGGTACTATAAGCTCATTGAAGTGAGAAACTTACCCTTTTCTCAATCTGTTATTACAACTTGTACACAGTAGATACCTGAGTATCTGTAGAATTGGCTAATTCTTGAATGCCAAAACCTACTCTTATTAATAACACACAGATTAAAGTAAAATCAAATAAAAGTTTTCTTTTTCAAAATGGCAATAGTTAGGGAAAGTAAATACAGTATTTAAGAGATGAAATGTTCTCATGACATTCTAGTTGTCTAAAAACTTTTCTGTTTTGAGACAGGGTCTTGCTCTGTCATTCAGGCTGGAGTGCAGTGGCATGATCCTGGCTTACTGCAACCTCTGCCTCCTGGGATCAAGTGATCCTCCCACCACAGCCTCCCAGGTAGCTGAAACTACAGGCACACACCACCTTGCCCAGCCAATTTTTTTTGTAATTTTTTGTAGAGATGGGGATTTGCCATGTTGCCCAGGATAGTCTTGAACCCCTGGGCTCAAGTGATCTGTCTGCCTCGGCCTCCCAAAGTGCTGAAATTACAGGCATGAGCCACCATGCCCGGCCTGAAAACTCTTGTATATTAATACATGGTAGCTGTAATCTGAAGCTATCTCAAAGATTTTTAAATGCCATATTTATTATCCCCAAGCATGAAAACAAATCATAGTACATTTTAAAAGTTTACCTTTGCAAGTATGGCGTACTAGACACATTATATCTAATTAAGCAACTGGTCCTCGTTTCTGTATTGGGGGTTTTAACATCACGGGTTGGATCTTTTGTTTTGTTCTCTTGCTCTTTTTCACAATCTTGAAATAGCAAATTTCTATGATGTTTACTCTCCATTTCCAGTTTTTCTGGATCTACATCAACACCTGTATCTTCAATACTGACTTCTTTGACTTCTTCCTTGGTTGCACAAGCCTTCTCCATATTTTCTCCTACAGAAAATACATTTATAGATTAAGCTTTTGGCTGAATTTTAAGAACAAAATCAGAAGACATTAAAAGTGTTCCTAGTTGGCCAACTTTTCAAAATAAAAGAACACAATTGCCATCTCTGAACCATTCCTTTTCCTCAGCAAATACTGCTGCCAACTATATAACAAATAATATTATAAAATGAAATTATATATGAAATAAGAACAAAGGATTATTAAAACCCACAAAAAGAAACAACTAACTTTGCTTGTGCTATAGGGAGATGGTTAGGGAAAGCTTGACAAGCGACATTTAGGCTGGGTCTTAAAAATGAGTACTTGACCAAGACCAAAGAAGACAACCTTCATATGGCACATAAAAGAAAACAATCTATTAACATAACGTTAAAGAGCCGGTGTGTTTAGAATATAGGGTAAGGAGCAAGGTTAGGAGTGGGAGCAGGAGGTATTGAGCTTAGATAGGTAAGCAAGAGCTAGATTTTAATGAGCTTTATATGAAAGAAGTTTGGTAAAAACAATTCACCAGAGACAGATATAATTAAATTTGGTCAATGTAAAGGACTGTCTAGAATGGTAGAGAATGAAAAGTAACAATCTGTGATGGCAAGATGACAAGGTTGTTGTAATAGCCTAAGTAAGGAAGAGGTCAGACAGGAAGGAAAGGTCCAATGTGAGAAATATTTCTGAGAACATTCTTTTTTTTTTTTTTTTTTTAAGACAGGGTGTCTGCTGTTCTGTCACCCAAGATGGAGTGCAGTGGCATAATCTTAGCTCACTGC
>NW_012120844.1:48560-50133 GCF_000951035.1 Colobus angolensis palliatus
GGAGGCGGAGCTTGCAGTGAGCTGAGATCCGGCCACTGCACTCCAGCCCGTGCGACAGAGCAAGACTCCGGCTCAAAAAAAAAAAAAAGAAATACTTAGGAAGTTAAACTGAATTCGATTAGCTGGGGAAAAAGGATTGGGAACTGGGAAAGAAAGGAGTAAACAATCACACCAAGATTCTGACCTGGACAACCAGACAGGGCCATTCATTAAGACAGAGAACTAAAAGAAGAATCAAGTTTAGGGGAAAATTATGTGTTCAAGTTTGGCTATTTGTGTTTGAGGTAGCTGTGAAACACCCACGTGGTGCTTGTTTCTTATTATTTGTCCTTTTTTTTTTTTAAACCCTCTTCTGAACTACTTCAACCACTTACAGTCTTTTGCTGTTCACAAATAACTGATTTGTGAAATTGGTTTTATATCCAGAACTTACAATTATACATTTAAGAAAGCCAAGAGTTTATGGATAGCTCCTTCCCCCATCTAAAGACTAATCAAATTTTATACCTGCTAGAAAACACCAACTAGTATTATCCTGTAAGATAATACAGGATAATACAGGATAAGATAATACAGGAAGAGCAACGTAATCAGAATACTGCTTTTATCTTTCAACATATCTCCAGAGACAGAATTAAGAGAGAAGACCTTTTTATGAAATTTGAATTTCCACTCTGCTCTTTTGTGAATAAGAGACACGACGGGGTTATTCCTTTTTTTTTTTTTTTTTGACACGGAGCCCTACCCTGTCACCAGGCTGGAGTGCAGTGGTGCCATCTCGGCTCACTGCAACCTCCACTTCCCAGGTTCAAGAGATTCTCCTGCCTCAGCCCCCTGAGTAGCTGGGATTACAGGCATGTGCCACCATGCCCAGCTAATTTTTGTAGTTTTAGTGGAGACAGGGTTTCACCATGTTGGCCAGGATGGTCTCAATCTCTTGATCTCGTGATCCACCTGCCTCTGCCTTCCAAAGTGCTGGGATTACAGGCATGAGCCACCATGCCCAGCCAGGACTGGGTTATTCTTAAACTTTTCTCCTCCTTTTGTTTGTGGTATACTAGTCTTTCCTCAGTTTCCCCTTCTCTCCCTGCTTCTCAGGCTCCTTCACTAAATACTATTAGTAAGATCAGATCATATAGATGTTCCGTATGTTCCCTTGGTACATATTAGCACTCACTATAAATTGAAATAATCCCTGATGAACTAAGCATGCTGCCATTGTAAGCATGACCTCCAACATAGCCATTAGCATAGTAATTAGCACAGTCGTTAGCATATTAACTCCAATGAACTGTGTTTTTTTTTTTTTTCAGTTAATACATGTAATCAAAAACTTACATAACATACTTAATTTAGAACTTTTTTTTTTTGAGACAGAGTCTTGCTCTGTCACCTAGGCTGGAGTGCATTGGCGTAATCTCGGCTCAATTCAACCTCTGCCTCCTGGGTTCACGCCATTCTTCCTGCCTCAGCCTCCCGAGTAGCTGGGACTACAGGTACCTGCCACCACGCCCGGCTAATTTTTTGTATTTTTAGTAGAGATGGGGTTTCACCATGTTGGCCAGGATGGTCT